>NC_057804.1:245868660-246130426 GCF_018294505.1 Triticum aestivum
GGGAGGACTGAGTGGGAGGGCACGAAGCAATTCAGTTGCTGGTGCCTTGTAGTGAGTATTTTCTGACATCCAGTCCAACACCCATGAATTCACATCTTCAGAGTTCCCTGTGATATGCAGCGTTGCATAGAATTGAAGAATGAGTTCTTCATTCCAGTCACAGATGTCAGTGTAGAAATTTAGCAATCTAGCATCGTGAAGGACACTGAGGACTGGCTCGAAGTACGGCAGAGACTCCATGTCTACATGAGGAATGTGTTCATGATCTGTCGGTGCGAGGACGACACCTATGGGATCACAAGAATCCCTACTACGGTTGCGAGGTGCGGGGTTGTGAGAAGGGCGGATCAAATAGCTAGCACACGAGTTCTTTATCCAGGTTCGGGCCGCGAAGATGCGTAAAACCCTAGTCCTGTCTTGGTGATTTGCTTATCTGTGTTCCTGAGCTAGCAATGGGGCGTCCAGATCTCCAAAAAGCCGAATCCCTCTCCTGGTCGCCCTGGGCCTCCTTTTATAGGGAAAGGGGCCGCCACAGTGGCACATAGGAGGTGGAAAGGGCACAGTGATACGAGTTTATCCCTCGCATTACGTGACAAGGCGCATTTAATGCGTCATGCTTAGGTGTCCCTACTTTATCAGGGGCGGGGGAGACCCCAGTCTTGTCCGTCGCCGTTCGCGTTGACACGCGCCCTGGCCAGCGGTGCCTGTGGTGCCATGTAGGCAGGCAGGTAGCTGAGGTGGTGCAGCGGTGGGCATCCACGAAGATCTGCTTGCCGCCACGCAGGTGCTTGCCCAACTGGTTGGGTCAGCAGTTGCATGCGAACGGCAGTGGAGGTTTTGGAATTGGCGTGGGCCTGACGGTGGCTCTACGGGTGCCTTTAGCAAGGGCCTCGCCGTAGCCCCGGCAAGAGTCTTGTCGGGGCCCCGGCAAGGGTCTTGCCGTGGCGCCTGCTATCATCCCTGGCAAGGCTCCTGCCGGGGGTCTTGTGGTCCTCCTTGGCTGGGATCCCGCCAGGGGTTGTCATCTTATATAGTGTGAATTTGATCTTGAATGTCTTCACAAAGATCTGCATGCCACCACGGGGATGTCTCCCGAATCCTTGCCCCATGGGGGCAGTGGACTCAAGGGTAAATCGCTCCGTAGGTGTGGGGCGAGCTGCCACGGCAAGGGCCTTGCCGGGTTTGCTAAAACCTCCCCCCGGCAAGGATCTTGCGGGGGGAGTCCGCTTCGTCCTCTTTGCTCTTTGTTGTCTTGGTCTTGGCGTCGTTCTGCTCTTTCCGAGCTTCGGTCTTACCTTGGCTTACCTCCCTTGCCTTGCTTGGCGTGGTGGCATCCGTGGCTCGACTGCCCATGCACAGTTATAGGGGTACGAAAAGTGTACCCCTCTTTTTGTACACCGATAGGAGCCCCCGGGCCTGGTCCACACGTGAGCGTAATTGCATTGTCGGGCCAGGCCCAAAAATGGTGCGCGGGCAGGCGGGGTAGTTTTTACCGCGGTAAGTTCCTTCGCGCGCCGCGCTTCCCACGCCTCCCGCGCGTGGATCAGCGTGGGGAGGCGTGTGTGACATGGGTGGCATGCGTGAGGCTGAGCTCTGCGCGCATGCGTCACATCGAAGTAAAAGGGGGCGGTTCACACCTTCCCCATAAACGGAGGGAGGTGTGGAGGCTCGGCCCATTTACTGAACGGGGCCGGGGCGTGGTCTTCAAGGCGCCCACCCCCCACGATCACGGGGTGTGGAGAGGTCACCTCACCCGTCGCCTCGGTCCTGCATGCCCGCCACATGGTTCTCACGCGCTCAGGGTGGCGAACGGTGGAGGCGGGGAACCGGGCCGTCGCAGGCCGGGGCAGTGAGTTGGTCCCAGTTCCCTGCGCCTTCCGTGTCTCGATTGGCTGACTGGGGCGGCTGAGCCCCCATCCTGGCTCTTTATAAGGAGCCGGGGGAAGGAAATGGAGTCCCGCACTCTTCCGTCTTCTTTTTTCTTCAGCTTCTGCCCTTCCGCTCCCCCCCCCATCCGCCATGGAGAGAGGGGGTCCTGGCTCTTCAACGGTGGCGGCGAGGGTCGCTGCTCGACAACGCGCCCTCCCTTCCCCTTTACCCGCGGTGGCAGAGCCAGTCCCGAGGGGAAGGGGGAGGGGGCGAGGCCGCGGATGACGCCGTGGACGAGGTCGAGGCGCTCAGGGAAGAGGAGAACAGGGCGGCGCGCCGGTCCCGCCTCCGCTAGTAGTTCCTCCCCCCATGGAGGGCCATGTTGGAGATGACCCTTGCGAGTTCTTCGTCAGGCTGCGCCGGTCGCCTCGCCATCGTCTTCGTCTCCCGACCCCATTCGCGAGCGAGATGGAGCTGGATCCGCCAGAGTCCTTGCAGTTGCACATGAGGGGCTGTTGGATCAGCGGTATGCGAGCTCGCGTCGACTTACCAGCCCCTCACGTGATGTATCTTGGCCGAGGGTGGAAGACGTTAGCTCATATCCATTGCTTGACGGCGGGGCTTATCCTCCATTTCAAGCTGATGGAGGGCGGCCTCCTCTCCGTCAAGGTCTTTGGGTGCTTTGGGACTCGGGCGAGGTGCTGCGTGGAGAGCTCTTCTGATAGCGAAGATTCTTCCTCGGGCGGGAGTGATGAGGAGGACAGCGGCAGCGACGACGAGGGTAGCGGGCGGCAGGATGACGGGTCCGACAAGGTGTCGGGCATCGCTCCGCATGGCACCGGCGATCCCATCATCCGTGTCGCCGGCTTCCTGAACTTCTCGGGGTTGTCTCCTTGGGCGGCTGGCATTGGGAGGCTGCAGAAGAGGAAGAGGGCGGGCGGCAAGGCCGTCAAATCGGAGTACGTGGGCACCGATGCCTTCAACGCGTGATGACGTCCTACCGCCTCGTCTTCGAGCTCTGCTTCCGGCGCTGCCATCACCATCCAGCCATCGGACGGTCACCGAGATGTTCTCTTGGTGCCTCCTGCCACCCGTAATTCGCCTAGCCGCTCCCTTTTTCCCTTTTCGCCTCTTTGACCTGCCTCCTGAGGAGAGGGACAAGAAAGGGATTACGGGCACCTTATCTCTTTTTAGTTTGTAAGCCTTTAGGCTCTAGCTGAATTTAAAACTTGTAATCCCCACTATTCATGTTTTTCATTCCCTATGGGTCGTACCTGAGTGGAATGTTTTTAATGAAAAAGGGGATGCTTGTCGGGTCATTTGTTTGCGGGTAGAACCCGCGATGAGGAATAAATCCTTGATATCCTTAAGATAAACACTTCCTTGCCCGACAACAGGCCCTACCGTCTTCCCACCTCGCTCGTCCTTCCTCACGCTTTCGGCGGAGGCAGGGATGAGGTGGGTTCAGGCTCCTCATTTCATTCTTTTGCTGCCGCGACTACGACCAAACCTGGCCCCAGGAACGAGCCCTAGGGCCTAGAGTTTTTAGGGGAGCACGGTAGCTTTGGAAAAAACGAGGTTTCACATCCCTCAGTCCATGGGGGAATGCATAATAAGGGATGAAGAACTTATCTGAAGCTGTAGCCCCCGGCAACTCTGGTTTGCCGTGGGCAAATCTTTGTACTCGCAGCCCCCGGTAACACTGGCTTGTCGGGGTTTAGATGTTAGTCTGTTCCTCTTTTCTTTCTCGTCCCCAAGTGATCCGACAAGGATATCTGTGAGTCATGCAAACCAAAGAAGACAAAATATCGGCAAAGAGACGCACACTCGACCTCTAAGCTAGGGGTTAGTCGCCGCTAAGCACTATCAACCCTAACCAAGGACGAGACTTGACCTAGCATGCATGCTATAACTTAGGGCGCCAGTGCTTCATTTATTTATGCCCAGGGTCTGCGCCTGGCTTTGTACAAAGGGTTACATGCATCATCGGCAATGCTTGTACAAAAGGTGGCTTGCCGGGGGGCCCGGCAAGCCGCACCTCACGGGTAAAACTTGCGAAGATGCTCAATGTTCCAGGAGTTACTCATCAGAATAGCATCTTTGGTCTCCAGGCGGACTGCGCCAGGCCTGGTGACTCCTATTACCTGATAAGGGCCTTCCCACTTTGGCGTCAACTTGTTGGATTTCTTGGCTGATTGAACGCGCCGAAGGACAAGGTCGCCTTCCTCAAGGCTCCGGGCATGAACCTTGCGGCTATGGTAGCGGTGCAAGGCTTGCTGGTAACGTGCTGCTCTTGCAGCCGCCCGAAGACGATCTTCCTCAAGGAGCACCGCGTCATCTTGCCGCAGTTGCTCTTGCTCAAGCTCGTTATAAGCGAGCACTCGAGGTGACCCGTATATGAGTTTAGTGGGGAGAACTACTTCCGCCCCGTATACCAGGGCAAAAGGTGTCTGGCCGGTGGCTCGGTTTGGCGTCGTCCTGATCGACCAAAGAACCGTTGGCAACTCATCAATCCAGTGCCTTCCACTCTTATGCAGCCTGTCAAAGGTCTTGGTCTTCAAGCCTCGCAGTACTTCAGCATTTGCCCTCTTAGCTTGACCATTGCTTCGTGGGTGAGCGACGGAAGCAAAATAGATTCTGCTGCCGAGGTCTTGGATATATTGCATGAAGGTGCGGCTTGTGAACTGGGTGCCATTGTCGGTTATGACCCTGTTAGGTACGCCAAAACGGCACACCAGTCCCTTGAAGAACTTGACAGCTGACTGGGTTGTGACCTTCCTTACTGCCTCCACCTCTGGCCACTTTGTGAACTTGTCGATTGCAACGTACAAGTACTCAAAGCCCCCGACAGCGCGGGGGAAAGGGCCCAGTATGTCGAGCCCCCAGACCGAGAAGGGCCAGGAGAGAGGAATGGTTTGAAGAGCCTGGGCTGGCTGATGGAGCTTCTTTGAATGGAACTGACATGCTTCACACCTGGTGACGAGTGTCATTGCATCCTGGAGGGCGGTGGGCCAGAAGAAACCTTGCCGGAATGCCTTGTCGGCAAGGGCCCTTGACCCAATGTGGGATCCACAGATGCCTCCGTGTATCTCCGCCAACAGCTCCAGTCCTTCCTCTTGAGGGATACACTTCAATTTCACACCGTTCGGCCTCTTTCTGTACAGGACATCATCGACGAACTGGTACATGGTAGAGCGACGGGCTACTCTCTCCGCTTCTTCCTGTTCCTCAGGAAGTTCCCCTGTTTGGAGGAATCGGACGGTATGCTGTGCCCATGCTGGATCCTGGGGCTCGACGGCGAGGGCTAAAGGCATTTCCTCCGCTATAGGAATGGTTGTCTCGACGGCGAGAGCTTGACGCTCCGCCGGAGCCAGTCGTCCCGTGGCGGGCTCAGTACCCTCGGCAACATCCTTGCCGGCTGCTCTGGGGAGCTCAGCGGGGAAGTACTTGCCGGGCCCTGATTTCCTCCTCTTATTCTGCTCTGTTGATGGATCAACGGATGGCTGAGTTATCTGAAGCACAAAGGTACCTGGTTCCACAGGTAGCTTGAGGGCAGCGCATTTGGACAGGTAATCAGCGATATCATTCTCCGCTCGGGGAACGTGTTCAGCCCGTATACCGTCGAAACGCTCTTCCAGCTTTCTCACTTCATCGACGTAGGCCTTCATTAACGGGCTCTGGTAATCCTTGTTGACTTGCTTGACGATGAGCTGCGAGTCCCCCCTGACGATGAGTTTCTTGATTCCGAGGTCCGCCGCGATCCTCAGACCGGCAAGCAGCCCTTCGTACTCTGTTGTATTGTTGGTTGACACCTCCCTGGGGAAGTGCATCTGGACCACGTACTTGAGGTGCTCTCTAGTGGGCGCGACAAGCAGTAGGCCAGCCCCGGCGCCTTGTAAGGAGAAAGCTCCATCAAAGTACATGATCCAATCACAACTTTCCCCCTTGCCGGGGAGAGCAGTCTCTTGAGCTTCTTCGTCAGGCGTTGTGGTCCATTCTGCAATGAACTCCGCTAGGGCTCGACTCTGAATTGTCGAGGTGCTTTCAAACTTGAGACCAAAGCTGGACAGTTCCAGTGCCCATTCCACAATCCTTCCCGTCGCATCCGGATTGTGCAATATCCGCTGCAGGGGGAAGCAAGTGACGACAGTGATTTCGTGTGCCTGGAAGTAGTGGCGCAGCTTCCTCGAGGCCATAAGAAGGCCGAAGAGCAATTTCTGCACGCCGGAGTACCTCGATCTAGCCCCCTGCAGGAGGGAACTAACAAAGTAGACCGGTTGCTGCACCATTTTCTTCTTTGGCGGTACGTGAACTGGCAGTGTCATCTCTGCATTGGTGGTGTCGGGCTCTGCCGCTGCCATATCCTCGTCGTTGACCTCTCTCTGTGCCACCAGCGCGGCGCTGACCACCTGGTCTGTCGCCGCCAGGTATAGTAGCAACGACTCCTGTGGCCTGGGCGCGACTAGTATTGGTGTGGAGGAGAGGTACTTCTTCAAACCTTGCAATGCTGCTTCGGCTTCTGGCGTCCACTCCATCGGGCCCGCCTTTTTCAGGATCTTGAAAAAGGGAACGGTGCGCTCGGTAGACTTGGAAATGAACCTGCCCATGGCGGCGACGCAACCAGCAAGCCGACGCACATCCTTGATTCGCTTGGGTGCTTCAATCTTCTCTATAGCTTTGATTTTGTCCGGGTTGGCCTCTATCCCACGTTGTGACACCAAGAATCCGAGAAGCTTGCCGGACGGGACGCCAAAGACGCACTTCTCAGGGTTCAGCTTGAGATTGATCTTGCGCAGGTTTGCAAATGTTTCTTGCAAATCTGGTATGAGGGTTGCCCTGTCTTTGGTTTTGACCACTGTGTCATCCATATAAGCCTCCATATTTCTATGGAGCTGGGGTTCAAAACCAACCTGGACCGCCCTCGCAAACGTCGAGCCAGCACTCTTCAACCCGAAAGGCATCCGCATGAAACAATACGTACCACATGGGGTGATGAATGTTGTTTTCTCTTCGTCTTCTCTTGTCATGAAGATCTGGTGGTAGCCGGAGTAGGCGTCGAGGAATGACAGCAGATCACACCCAGCCGTGGAGTCAACAATCTGGTCGATGCGCGGCAACGGGAAGGGGTCCTTAGGGCAAGCCTTATTGATATCTGTGTAATCAATACACAGTCTCCACTTCCCATTCGCCTTGCGCACCACGACCAGATTGGCCAACCACGTTGGATGGAGCACTCCCCTTACCAAACCTGCTGCTTCCAGTTTCCGAATCTCTTCAGTAATGAACTCTTGTCGTTCCAAAGCTTGCTTTATGACCTTCTGTTTGACGGGCCGTGCATGAGGACAGACAGCAAGGTGGTGCTCAATCACCTCCCTGGGAACACCGGGGATGTCGGAAGCTTGCCATGCAAACACATCGACATTCGCCCGCAGGAAGGTGACGAGCGCGTCTTCCTATTTGCCGTCAAGGGCGGAGCTTATGGTAAAAGCTCCTCCCGTGCCATCCTCATGGACAGAGACCTTCTTGGTTCCTAGTAATACGGCCCTGGGCTTCTTGTTCCCGCCGGTAGAGTTCTCTGGCACGTCCTCGACGGCAGCGCTACACTCCGAAGAGGTGCGCTTGCCGGAGTGGGTGTCCGAGGTCTCACCGGTCTTCTTCTTCTTCTCCCCCCCCCCCCGGGGTCCCGGCGGCAGGAGCAGGTGCCCTAGCGGCGGCAGCTGCTGCAACTGCTTGCTGGTATAGTTGGTCAGCGCAAACCAACACATCTTTCTTGTCGGAGGGGATGGTGATGATCGTCATAGGTCCAGGCATCTTCAGGGTGTTGTAGGCGTAGTGTGACGCCGCCATGAACTTGGCCAGCGCTGGGCGGCCGAGGATCCCGTTGTAGGGCAAGGGGATCCTGGCAACATCGAACATGATCCTCTCCGTCCTGAAGTTCAGGTTGCTTCCAAAAGTCACGGGCAACGTGACCTTTCCCTTGGGTTGGCTACTTCCCGGGTTGACCCCCTGAACGGTGCCCGTCTCTTCGAGGTCTCCATCAGGAATCTACAGTTTCTCGATCACGGCAGGCGAGATCAAGTTTAGACCGGCCCCGCCATCGACTAGCATCTTCGTCACCTTGAGGTTACGTATTGTTGGTGAAACCAACAATGGCAAGCACCCGACGCAGTAGTGCGATCAGGGTGGTCCTAAGTGTCGAAAATGATAGGTGTGCTGGACCACTTCAGCAGCCTTTGGGCATCAAACGACGGCTCTGCTGTTGTAATCTCTCGCGCCCCTATTTGAACCGGCAGTGAGAAGTATGCAGTGATGCGCCGCCGTCGATGCACATGGCCTCTGTAGCTTTCTGAAACTCTTGGTCGCCGGATTCGTCGTCCTCTTCGTGATCGTCGTCTTCTGGCTTTCTGTCACGACCCCGGGAGGGCCTCTCCTGTTGCTTATCCTTGCCGCGACGGTCCGCCTGGCTGTCACGCTTCTTGCCGGACCCCTCAGCACCATATGGGCCCTTCTCCTTGTCCCGCCTCTCATACTCAGCCCTCTGCTTTTCAGCGAGGAGCTCGACCTGTCGGCAGTCCTGGAGAGCATGGCCCTTGGTGCGATGGATCTTGCAGTATCGCTTGTCGGAGTTTCCCGGCTTCTCGGCAGCCGCCAAGGCCTGGCATGTGATGCACCCGGCAACCTCCTTGTCGGGGTCATCTGCCTTGGTTTTCTTGGTGGAGCCGGCGTCTTCGGATCCCTCGACGGCAAGCACGGCTTTTCCTTTGCGCTTCCTGTTGCGGCGCCGGCCTTTCTTTGCCGGGGCAGCAGTATCCTCATCTGAAGAGTCAGTTTCCACGCCGGCATCTTCGCCGGGGTACTTCCTTCCCTCTTTGGCTCGGGCACATTTGTCGGCAAGAACATAGAGTTCTGCCACATCCCTCACCTTGTTCATTGCCAGCTCTTCGCGCATCTTGCGATTACGTACGTTCTGGTGGAACGCGCTGATGATGGCGGCATGGTGAACATCAAGGATATTGTACTGTACCCGGCTGAACCTCTGAATATACTTACGGAGACTCTCGCCTCCCTTCTGGGGAATGACATGCAGGTCGCTTGCCTGGCCATGGGCTTGGTGGCCTCCAGTAAAGGCGCCCACGAACTCATGGCACAAATCCGACCAGGACGAAATAGAGTCTACCGGCAAGTGCATCAACCATGACATGGCATTGGGTTTAAGAGCCAAAGGAAAGTAATTCGCAAGCACCTTATCGTCGCGGGCTCCGGCAGCTTGCATCACGATGGTGTAGATGCTGAGGAACTCGGACGGATGAGTCTTGCCACTGTACTTCTCGCCCACGTCAAGTTTGAAGGTGCGGTGAGTGGGCCACTGGAACTGCCGTAGCTCAGGGGTAAAAGCCGGACAGCCTATCTCGTAAGGTAGGCCTCCAGGGCTCCCCGGCGCTGGGTGGCTCACAACAGGCCCTGCTCGCCTGTCTGATTGGTGGCGCACCCCGCGCCGGCGCTCGATAGTGGTTCGAGCGTCTTCATGTTCTCGTTCCCGAAGAACTTGGCGCTGGTCACAGTGGGCCCATGGGTCAGACGATGCTACGGAGATCTTGTCGCCCGTGACGTCGTGACGGGCTGGCGTCCGAGGTACCGGGCGAGGAGGAGGCGAGTGCACCGTGGTCACGGCGCCGCCGGCCCTTCTGCCACTGGTGCGTGGGACTCCGTCGGAGCGTCGACCCGGGGGCTCCACCGAACTCGGTTCGTCTTTGTTGTCCATCGCAACAAGACTTTGGATAGTGGCTCTCCATTCGTCGAGTTTCCCCGTGATGGGAGGGAAATCGATGAGCAACTGCGTGCGTGCCAGGGCTTCTGCCGGTGTTGGTGGCAGCGAAACCTGCATGGATCGCGACGCGCTTCGACTTCTGACTATGTTAGAAGGAGTTCTATCACGACCCCGCGGTCGCATGCCATCTTCACCAGCACCTCGGCGGGCGGGCAGGTCTTCTAAATCCCGGGAGCAGCGCTCGGGGCTCTTTCCGCAGCGATGCCCGGGGTCCTCGGCGTGATCACACCGTTCGTCGCGCGCCGCTTGAGAAGAGCGCCCTGTCGGTGTCAACGTGGGAGTCTTGGAAGCCCTCGCGTCGCCTTCAGGCGGGGTGGCGGCGATCCTGGAAGGCCTCGCGCCACCCGCGGAGGTCCTGGCTCCATCTTTGGATTTGGCGGCGTGCTGCCCGTTACCAGGCGCACGAACATCGCCACCTCCCAAACTTCGGCTGCTGGGATGGTGTTGGTGTTCGCGAACGGCGCCTCGGGTCCTTTCTGCGACCGGTCCGCTGCTCGCCCGCATCGGGACGGAATGCCTGGCTCCCGCCGGCCCAACCGCCACCATCATCTTCTTCTTGGGCGCCATGACGATGAAGAAGCATCGAACTAACTGCTAGAGCCGATTCTCACAATTGCGTCCCCTACCTGACACGCCAAAGATGTCGGTGCGAGGATGACACCTATGGGATCACGAGAATCCCTACTACGGTTGCGAGGCGCAGGGTTGTGAGAAGGGCGGATCAAACAGCTAGCACACGAGTTCTTTATCCAGGTTTGGGCCGCGAAGATGCGTAAAACCCTACTCTTGTCTTGGTGATTTGTTTATCCATGTTCCTGAGATAGAAATGGGGCGTCCAGAGCTCCAAAAAGCCTAATCCCTCTCCTGGTTGCCCTGGGCCTCCTTTTATAGGGAAAGGGGCCGCCACAGTGGCACACGGGAGGTGGAAAGGGCATAGTGATACGAGTTTATCCCTTGCATTACGTGATAAGGCGCATTTAATGCATCGTGCTTAGGTGTCCCTATGTTATCGGGGGCGAGGGAGAGCCCAGTCTTGTCCGTTGCCGATCGCGTTGACACGCGCCCTGGCCAGCAGTGCCTGTGGTGCCATGTAGGCAGGCAGGTAGCTGAGGTGGCGCAGCGGTGGGCCTCCACGAAGATCTGCTTGCCGCCACGCAGGTGCTTGCCCAACTGGTTGGGTCCGCAGTCCCATGCGAACGATGGTGGAGGTTTTGGAATTGGCGTGGGCCTGACGGTGGCTCTACGGGTGCCTTTAGCAAGGGCCTCGCCGTAGCCCCGGCAAGAGTCTTGTGAGGGCCCCGGCAAGGGTCTTGCCGTGGCACCTGCTATCATCCCCGGCAAGGCTCCTGCCGGGGGTCTTGTGGTCCTCCTTGGCTGGGATCCTGCCAGGGGTTGTCATCTTATATAGTGTGAATTTGATCTTGAATGTCTTCACAAAGATCTGCATGCCACCACGGGGATGTCTCCCGAATCCTTGCCCCATGGGGGCAGTGGACTCAAGGGTGAATCGCTCCGTAGGTGTGGGGCGAGCTGCCACGGCAAGGGCCTTGCCGGGTTTGCTAAAACCTCCCCCCGGCAAGGATCTTGCCAGGGGAGTCTGCTTCGTCCTCTTTGCTCTTTGTGGTTTTGGTCTTGGCGTCGTTCTGCTCTTTCCGAGCTTTGGTCTTACCTTGGCTTACCTCCCTTGCCTTGCTTGGCGTGGTGGTGTCCGTGGCTCGAACTGCCCGTGCACAATTATAGGGGTACGAAAAGTGTACCCCTCTTTTTGTACACCGATAGGAGCCCCCGGGCCTGGTCCACACATGAGCGTAATCGCGTCGTTGGGCTAGGCCCAAAAATGGTGCGCGGGCAGGCGGGGTAGTTTTTACCGCGGTAAGTTCCTTCGCGCGCCGCGCTTCCCACACCTCCCGCGCGTGGATCGGCGTGGGGAGGCGTGTGTGACATGGGCGGCATGCGTGGGGCCGAGCTCTGCGAGCATACGTCACGTCGAAGTAAAAGGGGGCGGTTCACACCTTCCCCATAAACGGAGGGAGGCGTGGAGGCTCGGCCCATTTACTGAACGGGGCCGGGGCGTGGTCTTCAAGGCGCCCACCCCCCACGATCATGGGGTGTGGAGAGGTCACCTCACCCGTCGCCTCAGTCCTGCATGCCCGCCACGTGGTTCTCACGCGCTCAGGGTGGAGAACGGTGGAGGCGGGGAACCGGGCCGTCGCAGGCCGGGGCAGTGAGTTGGTCCCAGTTCCCTGCGCCTTCCGTGTCTCGATTGGCTGACTGGGGCGGCTGAGCCCCCATCCTGGCTCTTTATAAGGAGCCGGGGGGAAGGAAATGGAGTCCCGCTCTCTTCCGTCTTCTTTTTTCTTCAGCTTCTGCCCTTCCGCTCCCCCCCCCATCCGCCATGGAGAGAGGGGGTCCTGGCTCTTCAACGGTGGCGGCGAGGGTCGCTGCTCGACAACGCGCCCTCCCTTCCCCTTTACCCGCGGTGGCAGAGCCAGTCGCAAGGGGAAGGGGGAGGGGGCGAGGCCGCGGACGAGGCTGTGGACGAGGTCGAGGCGCTCAGGGAAGAGGAGAACGGGGCGGCGCGCCAGTCCCGCCTCCGCTAGTAGTTCCTCCCCCCATGGAGGGCCATGTTGGAGATGACCCTTGCGAGTTCTTCGTCAGGCTGCGCCGGTCGCCTCGCCATCGTCTTCGTCTCCCGACCCCATTCGCAAGCGAGATGGAGCTGGATCCACCAGAGTCCTTGCAGTTGCACATGAGGGGTTGTTGGATCAGCGGTATGCGAGCTCGCTTCGACTTCCCAGCCCCTCACGTGATGTATCTTGGCCGAGGGTGGAAGACGTTCGCTCATATCCATCGCTTGACGGTGGGGCTTATCCTCCATTTCAAGCTGATGGAGGGCGGCCTCCTCTTCGTCAAGGTCTTTGGGTGCTTTGGGACTCGGGCGAGGTGCTGCGTGGAGAGCTCTTCTGATAGCGAAGATTCTTCCTCGGGCGGGAGTGATGAGGAGGACAGCGGCAGCGACGACGAGGGTAGCGGGCGGCAGGATGACGGGTCCGACTAGGTGTCGGGCATCACTCCGCGCGGCACCGGCAATCCCATCATCCGTGTCGCCGGCTTCCTGAACTTCTCGGGGTCGTCTCCTTGGGCGGCTGGTGTTGGGAGGCTGCGGAAGAGGAAGAGGGCGGGCGGCAAGGCCATCAAATCGGAGTACGCGGGCACCGATGCCTTCGACGCGTGATGACGTCCTGCCGCCTCGTCTTCGAGCTCTGCTTCCGGCGCTGCCATCACCATCCAGCCTTCATACGGTCACCGAGATGTTCTCTTGGTGCCTCCTGCCACCCGTAATTCGCCAAGGCGCTCCCTTTTGCCCTTTTCGCCTCTTTGACCTGCCTCCTGAGGAGAGGGACAAGAAAGGGATTACGGGCACCTTATCTCTTTTTAGTTTGTAAGCCTTTCGGTGGAAAGGGCAAAGTGATACGAGTTTATCCCTCGCATTACATGACAAGGCGCATTCAATGCGTCGTGCTTAGGTGTCCCTACTTTATCGGGGGCGGGGGAGAGCCCAGTCTTGTCCGTCGCCTGCTATCATCCCGGGCAAGGCTCCTGCCGGGGGTCTTGTGGTCCTCCTTGGCTGGGATCCCGCCAGGGGTTGTCATCTTATATAGTGTGAATTTGATCTTGAATGTCTTCACAAAGATCTGCATGCCACCACGGGGATGTCTCCCGAATCCTTGCCCCATGGGCGCAGTGGACTCAAGGGTGAATCGCTCCGTAGGTATGGGGCGAGCTGCCACGGCAAGGGCCTTGCCGGGTTTGCTAAAACCATCCCCCGGCAAGGATCTTGCCGGGGGAGTCCACTTCGTCCTCTTTGCTCTTTGTGGTCTTGGTCTTGGCGTCGTTCTGCTCTTTCCGAGCTTCGGTCATACCTTGGCTTACCTCCCTTGCCTTGCTTGTCATGGTGGCGTCCATGGCTCGAACTGCCCGTGCACAGTTATAGGGGTACGAAAAGTGTACCCCTCTTTTTGTACACCGACATGATCGAAGACTTTGTCTTTGTTGAACAGTACTGAGGAATAGAAATTTGCTTGACTAGCTGTCCAGAAATGCCTCTTCCTTATGCGAGCAGAGTCATAGGGGTTATAATCAGTGAAGAACACATGCTCGCTAAAGAAATCTTCAGCCTTGAACTTTTGCTTCTTTGAGAATGGATCCGTTGGCTTGGGCACGGGAGTGTCAGTGAGTTGCATCACAACCTCTGGAATCGCAATCTTAGGTTCTTCAGGCTGAGGAATTTCTGGTTCCTCTTCAGTAGCAGGCTGCGTGTTCAAGGGTTCAACAATAGCAGCTTCTTCGGCACTAGCGGCTGGAATATCTTCTTGTATAGACGAGGTGGGATGAGTTTCTTCAGAGCCCATTTGAAGAGTTGGTGTAGGGGACTGAGGTATTTGTTGAAGTGGGGTGAAGAGTGGAGTATTGGGGTGCTGAATTTCCCAAAAGTCATCATTCATCACTGGCGTTGTGCAGCCAATGTCCACGTCTTCATCTTCAATTTCTTCAACGCCAGCCTCTTCAGCTGTGAACTGAGGCATTGGCGAGGAAGCAACAGTCGTTGAAGGGATCGCATCCACTTCAATTTCTTCATCAACCTGCTCTAACGAAGCAGCAGATTGATGTTCTTCATTAGATCCACTTGGGATCACATATTCCTCACCAAAAGGAACAAGGTCCTTTGATGACATGGTGGAAATTGGAACAGCATCAATTGGATTCTCAATAGAGCTAGTCAGAGGCTTCATCTTCTTTGGAGCTGAAGATTCTGAAGCGCTGGATGCTTTCCTTTTCTTCACTGCAGCTCGCTCTGCAGCCTTGGTCTTCTTCACATCGAATGCACATGGAAGAATTGGAGTTGGTGTAGGCGCAGATGGAACTGAGGTTTCTGGTTGAATTTCCTCGGGCGCAACTGATGCAGTTGCCCTGACATTTTCAGTTTCTTCAGGCGCACCACTAGTGGATGCCCTGACAATTTCTTCAGCGGCTGGAATGGAGTCATCAGCCCTGGAACTAGCATTTTCTTCAGCAGCCTGAATGTCATCAGTGGTGCTGGCATGTTCTTCAGTTGGCTGAGCAGAGGCTTCAGCATGAGGAATTTCTTGTTGCGATGGGGCTGCAACATTTGTGAATTTCTCAGTCAGTTTCACAAACCTAACTTTGGCTCCTTGCCAATCAGCATAGTAAGCTTTGAAGTCATTGCTGAGGGTTTTGATTTCAGCTTGGATCTTGAGGAGTTCATCAGGTGTCATATTGACAATGTTATTTTTCAGGAACTTCTCCTTTCTGAACTGAGTCTTCTTGATCTGCCTGGCCTTCTCAAATTTCCATTTCTCTTTAGTGATGAAATGGGTCAGCATGTGACTTTGACCAGGAGTCAACTTGAAATCAGGCATAGGAGTATTTGGATCCTTGTGCCAGAGATCAATGTAATCAAGGATCGCCCTTGGATCCAAAAACAGCGGCACATTTGTGCCTTTGGCTCTAGCGGCCCTTTCTTGTCAGTCTCTGATGATTTTTGCAAGTTCATCATCATCAGCTTCATCGTCAGATGGCACGTGGAAAGCGACATGTTTCTTCTTCGGACTAGGCCGAGTACCTCGACCAGCCGTTGCCTTAGTCTTCAACAGAGTGGGGCCTGTTGAAGATTTTGGTGTAGCTGAGGAACTTGCTGAGGCACCAGAGGCAATAGAGATGCCTGTAGTCCTTTGGCATGTAGCCAGATGTACAGGTGTTGGGGACTTTGCCGGAGCAGCTGAGGACTTTGGAGGAGGAGCAGTAGTTTGTACTGGCCATGAGGGCTTTGAAGAATCTGGCCGTGAGGGCATTGAAGATTCTGGCCGTGAGGGCATTGCTGAGGAACTTGGCCGTGAGGGCATAGTTGGTGAAGCACTTGGCTTGTGAGCAGGCTTCTTTGCCATTGATTTTCTTGGCTTGACAGAGGCCTCAGTCGCAGTAGCAGCAGCAGAGTCTTCATTGAATTTCCTCACTGCTTCTTTAGCTTGTCTCGCCAACTTAGCTTGGCGCTTGGCCCATTCTTTAGGAAAATCCTCACCACGCTTGATGCTGGTGGGGTCAGCTCTTTGGCCAGGTGCCAATGGAGCTCTTGGGCATGGAGAATTAAGTGTGAATTTCTTCATATACTTTGGAGTCACATATCTGTACTCCCTCCATTCTCTTGCCCATCTCCGTTCAATCTTCTGTATGTGCACCTTGCGCTGAGTTTTGGTTTCTTTTCCGTACTTAACCTCATCAGGTGTGCAATAATCAGCATAGATGTCCTCGGGTATTTCAAACACAGTCATGACCTCAGGCTTCTTTCCTCCTTTCTGCGGCCTCTTACCATCAGCCAATTCTTCAGATGAGGAATTTGAACAATCGAATTTTCTGAAGAAGTATGCAACTTTTCTTCGAGGAATGCTGCAAATGAGTTAAGCTGATGAGAACCTAGTGATTCAGCAGCGGACATGAGTACCTGTGAACAGAGTATAGTTGCGAGGAATTTGGAGAGGTCATATGCGTTCTCAGAAGGTTTTTCAAAAAGAACAAGTTTGAGGAATTTAACCAGATGAGCCTTGAAGAATTTCACTAAGCGTTCTTTATCTTAGGTTCCAGAGTTGTATAGATCGAGAATCCACACAATTGAGGAATCTTGAAGAAAAATGATGCTTAGAGAAACGAATCAAGAACAAATGACTAGTGAGGTGTTTTGTGTGTGAGGATTTGAAGAATAAAACACCTTTGAAGATTTTGTTGTGAAATTTCGAATCAAAAGGGGTAGTAAATGTAACTTTTAATTTCCCTTGATGAAGAACACGATGAGCTGTGAAGAAGAATAGCGAAGTTCGTCGATGTAGATCTTCCACGCCCTAACTTGGCGGAGGAAGACAGCTACGGCGGCGGCGGAGTGAAGACTTCCACGGTCGGCGCGAGTATGACTGCGACGAGGTTGAGGCAGTGAAGCTCTTCCTCACCGGCGATGATGGAGTAGCGGCGGCGCTAGGGTTTGAGAAGCTCGAGTGAGAGAGAGAGCGGTCGAGCGGAGTAAAGGAAGTGAGGAAGGGATGAGGGGGTATTTATAGTCGCAGTGAAAAACTGCTTGCCTGAAGATTTTGGACGAGCCTGCCCCTGACCCTTCTCCTTCGCTTGACATGTGTCACCCACGTACTGAGGAGTGGAGATCGTGTTAGATCGTGGGTGAATAGATAAGTCTATCGTGGGACCCGGAACGGATTGAGCGGTAAAACCGAAAATTTTGATAAGATTAATTTTGAAGTTCGTTCCCAAATTCTTCAGCGAACAAGGACATAGTGAAGATTTTGAACGAGTTTCAAATAGAATGCACATGAAGAATTTGTGAACAGATTGGGTTGAGTATAGCATAGAGGGGGAAGGGTCCGATCACATTCACTTAGCAGAAAATGCAACTTGAAGAAATAGCCATAAGTGAATGTTGTAGAGGACATAAACTCATATATATATATATATATATATATATAGCCAATGAAGAAAAAATGACGGAAACATTGAAGATTTTGCAAAGATGAAGAATTTGAAAAACTAAAAAAAACTAAGGAATTTCAAAAATGAAGATTTTCAGACACCGTATATATATAGCCATTGGTGGTGGCGTGACCCACCGTATAAGAATGATGATTTTAGACACCGCGTACAATTGTCGTAGGGTTCTGAGAATCAAATTCTTCATTAATTTCTTCACACTTAGAGTGTTATTCTTCATTGATTGAAGAAAAATGTTTCTTCATGTGTTACACATCTAAGTCATCAATTTTGCATAAGTGTCAGGATGTGTGTCCTTTTCAAAGAACATTCGAAGATTCTAAGATATTTAGCTCACACCGCAACTTGCTAAATCTCTTCTCATCCAAGGGCTTTGTGAAGATATCGGCTAGCTGTTCTTCAGTCTTCACGTGCTCGATGGAGATGTCGCCCTTCAACACATGATCACGAAGAAAATGATGACGAATCTGAATGTGCTTTGTCTTCGAGTGCTAAACTGGGTTATGAGAAATCTTGATGGCACTCTCATTGTCACAGAGGAGAGGCACATTCTTCACGTTGATGCCATAGTCCTTGAGGGTTTGCTTCATCCATAGCAGTTGAGCACAGCAAGAACCAGCAGCAATGTACTCAGCCTCTGCAGTAGACAGTGATACGCAGTTCTGTTTCTTCGAGGACCAACAGACCAAAGATCGTCCGAGGAAATGACAAGTACCAGATGTTGACTTGCGGTCCACACGATCACCAGCATAGTCAGAGTCAGAATATCCAATGAGATCAAAAGTAGAGCCCTTGGGGTACCATAATCCTAGTGTTGGTGTGTGAGCTAGATATCGAAGAATATGCTTCACAGCCTTATGGTGTGATTCCTTCGGTGCAGCTTGAAATCAGGCACACATGCAAACACTAAGCATTATATCTGGCCTAGATGCACATAAGTACAATAACGAACCAATCATGGAGCGGTATACCTTGTGATCAAAGTCAATACCATTTTCATCAGTGCATAGATGGCCATTTGTGGGCATAGGAATTTTGACGCCTTTGCAGTCTTGCATGCCGAATTTCCTCAGAACTTCCTTGAGGTATTTCTCCTGAGATATGAATATACCATTGTGCTATTGATGAATTTGAAGACCTAAAAAGAATTTCAACTCTCCCATCATAGACATTTGATATTCTTCACTCATCATATAGGCAAATTCATCACTATAACGTTGGTCAGTACAGCCAAAGATAATATCATCAACGTATATTTGGCACACAAACAGTTCACCATCATAAGATTTAGTAAAGAGAGTAGGGTCGAGTGAACCGGGTGTGAAGCCATTCTTCATGAAGAATTCCTTCAAAGTGTCATACCACGCCCGAGGGGCCTGCTTGAGGCCATACAGGGCCTTGTTGAGTCTGAAGACTTTGTCAGGATTCTTTGGATCTTCAAAACCTGGGGGTTGAGCAACATATACTTCTTCCTCAAGCTTACCATTGAGGAATGCACTTTTCACATCCATTTGTTGTAAGATAATATTATGATGGTTAGCATAAGCAAGTAATATGCGAATAGCCTCAAGTCTAGCAACAGGTGCAAAAGTTTCATCGAAATCAATTCCTTCAACCTGTGTGTAGCCTTGAGCTACAAGTCGTGCCTTATTCCTCACCACAAGGCCATTTTCATCTTGCTTGTTGCGGTAGATCCACTTTGTGCCGATGATATTATGCTTGCGAGGATCTGGACGTTTGACCAGTTCCCAGACATTGTTGAGCTCGAACTGATGTAATTCTTCTTGCATGGCCTGAATCCACTCAGGCTCCAGAAATGCTTCATCTACCTTAGTGGGCTCTGTAATAGAGACAAAAGCATAGTGCCCACAAAAGTTAGATAAATGTGAAGCTTTTGAGCGTGTGAGAGGACCTGGCGCTCGAATGTCATCGATGATCTTTTCAACTTGCACTTCTTTTGCAATGCGAGGATGAGCTGGTTGTCGTTGAGGAATTTGATCAGCATTTTCTTCAGCACCATTTTCTTCAGCATTTTCATCAGGTGCACCAGCTCGATTTTCTTCACGTTCTGGAATGAATTCTTCAACAGATTCTTCGGTAGGAATAACATCCTCAGTAGCCTTGAACTTGATAGAATCCTCAGGTTCTGGTTCATCTATCACAGAAGGTAGGTGCTCTCTTTGCGAGCCATTAGTTTCATCGAACCGCACATCTACAGTTTCAACAACCTTGTGAAGAACGTTGTTGAAGACTCTGTAGGTGTGCGAGTCCTTTCCGTAACCAAGCATAAAACCTTCATGTGCTTTCGGTGCAAATTTAGCATTGTGATGAGGATCTCTAATCCAACATTTAGCACCGAAGACTTTGAAATAACTCACATTGGGTTTCTTGTCAGTGAGGAGTTCATAGGCAGTCTTCTTGAAGAATTTGTGAAGATATACCCGATTGATGATGTGGCACGCAGTATCAATTGCATCAATCCAAAAACGACGAGGCGTTTTGTATTCATCAAGCATAGTGCGAGCCATTTCAGCGAGGGTTCTGTTCTTGCGCTCCACGACGCCATTCTGCTGAGGAGTATAAGGAGCAGATAACTCATGAGTAATACCAAGTTCATCAAGATAGCCATCAAGACCGGAATTCTTGAACTCAGTCCCATTGTCAGTTCTGATGTGCTTGATCTTCACACCAAAGTTGGTTGAAGCCCTCGAGGAAAATCGTTTGAAGATTTCCTGCACTTCATGTTTGTAAGTGACAATGTGTACCCATGTGTAACGAGAATAGTCATCAACAATAACAAAGCCATATAGAGATGCATCATTCGAAACAGCAGAATAATGATTAGGACCAAAGAGATCCATGTGAAGCAATTCAAATGGACGAGTAGTGGTCATGATAGTCTTTGCTGGATGCTTGGCCTTTGTCATCTTTCCAGCTTCACAAGCTCCGCATAAGTGATCCTTGAGGAATTTGACATTCTCAATGCCAATGACATGCTTCTTCTTCGCAAGCGTGTTCAGATTCCTCATGCCAGCATGACCAAGTCGTCGATGCCATAGCCAGCCTTCTGAAGCTTTTGCAAGTAAGCACATGGCTGGTTGTGGTCCTGTAGAGAAATCAACAATATACAGATCTCCTCTCCTAAAGCCTTCGAAGACTTTGGAATAGTCAGCTTCCATGATCACAACACATCGATATCTTCCAAAGACAACAACCATATCGAGATCACAAAGCATTGAGACAGACATGAGGTTATATCCTAAGGACTCATCAAGCATGACTTTTTCCATGTGTCGATCCTTTGAGATCGCAACCTTACCTAGACCCAATACCTGACTTTTGCCTTTACCAGCGAAGATGATGTGCTTCAGATGTGACGGTGTTAAGGGAGCATCCATCAATACACTCTTGTCACCAGTCATGTGATTTGTGCATCCACTATCTAGAACCCACTCGTTGGCTTTAGGCTGATCATCCTGTAGATGAATTAGTGCAACTTATGATCTCATATACTTCATCAGTGAAGAATATGATATCAAGTTCATTAGATGAATTTCATCAAAAAGTAAAACAGATATTTCAGTATGAGGACGTGTGAAATGAAAGTTCATTTCATCATGATTCGCCTGCGTCCTTTCAGGCATTTTGTCAGGCCTCTAGCAAATTCTTCAGACGTTTAAAGCACGTCTGGAGACCTGACCCTGCATAAGAGATTAGTTCTTTTTCTTCACCACCCACATCTGAAGGGGTGGCAAAGAGTTCATCACTCTGCGAGCACCATATGAGAAAGGTGGCATAGAGGCCAATCCATTTCGTTTCACATAAGAGGGGTTAGGGTAAGCATATGAATAAGCAGAGAAATTCTTCGAGGACTTATGAACATAATGATTTGAAGAATAATGCGCATATTCATAGCCCTTAGCTCTACCCTGTGAAACAGAGGGTTAGCACGATGATGATCATATGAGGACTTTGATCCATTTGAGGAATTTGATCCATACGAGGAATTTGGTCCGTATGAGAACTTGGATCCATATGAAGAATTAGGTCCATATGAAGAGTTTGATCTGGGGTTCCTATTCTTCACAGGTGGTGTCATGAGGACATTCACCTGAAGACTTTCAACATAACTTTTGGGAACCCAGATTTTCTTCATAGGGGAACCGTTCCTGCAGTTAGTCGCCAACATATCTAGCAAATACTTCACCATTCTGATTTTTGAACAGTTTATAGTTGGAGTCAAATGACTCATCAGAAGAATGAGGAGATTCACATGTAAAGCCAGATAAGTTAGATGGATCAACTGGAGGTCCCTTTGCAGCAACCCATGAGGTTTTGGGGTACTGCTCAGGCTTCCAATATGTTCCATCAGCATTGAGTTTCCTCTCAAAGGCAATACCCTCTTTCCTAGGGTTTCTGTTGAGGATCTGCTTTTTGAGCACATCACAAAGAATCTGATGCCCTTTGAGGCTTTTGTACATGCCTGTCGTGTACAATTCCTTCAGCCCTGCATCGTTAGTGATACTAGCAATGTCCTCAGATGAGGAATTAGTGATAGCAGAGGCAGGTGAAGAATTTGTAACAGTTGAAGCATTTGAACATTCAGGTGAAGAATTAGCAGATTCACGTTCAATGCACTTTAAGCATGGAGGAACAAATTCTTCTTGAGTAGCGCTGATTTGTTGAGCAAGTAATGAATCGCGATCCTTCTGAAGATCTTCATAACTCACTCTTAGCTTCTCAAGATCTTGCTTTCTTTGAAGAAATTCATAAGAAAGCTTCTCGTGATCAGATAAGAGAGTGTTATGTTGACTTTGAAGGTTGTCAAACTTAGACTGAAGTCTCTGAAGATT
Source organism: Triticum aestivum (assembly GCF_018294505.1). Lineage (NCBI taxonomy): Eukaryota > Viridiplantae > Streptophyta > Magnoliopsida > Poales > Poaceae > Triticum > Triticum aestivum. The sequence goes on from NC_057804.1 coordinate 245,890,777, forward strand.
TTCAGTTAAGTCTTTAGTGCGGTCCATTTCATCACCCAACATATCATCACTTTTGTCTAGCATGTTTTGAAGTTTTTCAATAGCCTTTTGTTGTTTCACAGCAATCTTAGCAAGTTTAGAGTAACTAGGCTTAAGATTTTCATCAGAATCATCCTCACTAGATTCAGAGGAGGGGTACTTAGTTACCTTGGCACCTTTTTCCATGAAGCAATTGGTGGGAGCGTAGTCATCATTGTCTTCGTCAGCCTTGTTGGTGCGGTCAATTTCTTCAGAGTTGAAGATAGACTTGCTGACGAAAGCAGTAGCGAGAGCCAGACTCGCCACACCAGACTCTGACTCCTCAGATGCCTCCTCTTCCTCATGTTCCTCAGATTCAGCTTCAGAGTCCATTTCCTTGCCAATGAATGCCCGAGCCTTTTTGGAGCTGCTCTTCTTGTGAGATGAAGACTTCGAGGATTTTGATGATGAAGATTTCTTCTTCTTCTTAGCGTCATCAACTGTAATCCTTGTATTTCTTCTTCTTTAATTCCTTTTCCCATTGAGGACAATCCTGAATATAGTGACCAGGTTTCTTGCATTTGTGGCAAAGTCTTCTCTTATAGTCACTTGATGAGGAATCACTGCTTCTTGAGGATTTTCCAAAGCGACCACGTCTTGAGAACTTCTGGAACTTCTTCACGAGCAGTGCAAGCTCCTGGCTCAATTCTTCAGGATCACCGAGGCTACTACCAGAGTCTTCACATTCAGATTCAGACACAGCCTTGGCCTTCAGGGCACGTGTTTTGCCATAGCTTGAACCATAGAGATCTCTCTTTTCAGCAAGCTGGAACTCATGAGTATTTAGCCTCTCGAGGATATCAGCGGGATCTAGTGACTTGTAATCAGCTCGCTCTTGAATCATCAGTGCCAGAGTATCAAATGAGGAATCTAGCGATCTCAGCAATTTCTTCACCACCTCATGGTCGGTGATGTCAGTGGCGCCAAGCGCTTGAAGCTCATTTGAGATGTCAGTGAGGCGATCGAAGGTTTGCTGAACATTTTCATTGTCGAGTCTTTTGAAGCGGTTGAAGAGATTGCGAAGAACGTCAACACGAGAGTCACGTTGAGTTGAGACTCCTTCGTTTACTTTGGAGAGCCTATCCCAGATAAGCTTAGCAGTTTCCAAAGCACTCACTCTACCATACTGTCCTTTACTCAGATGGCCACATATGATATTCTTCGCTTGAGAATCGAGTTGCTTGAATCTCTTCACATCAGCAGCATTCAGAGAAGGTGTGACTGAGGGAACACCATTTTCCACAACGTACCAGAGATCGTTGTCAATTGCTTCAAGATGCATTCGCATCTTATTCTTCCAGTAGGGGTAGTCCGTGCCATCGAAGGTAGGACACCCAGCGGAGACCTTGATCATACCTGCGGTCGACATAACTAGAACTCCAGGTGGTTAAACCAAAATCACACAGAACAAGGGAGTACCTTGCTCTGATACCAATTGAAAGTGCGTTATATCGACTAGAGGGGGGTGAATAGGCGATTTTTATGAATTCTTCACTGAGGAATTTGCCGGTGAGGAAATTCCTTAGCGAAGAACTACTAGCAGCGGAATAAGTACTCAGAAGTAAGCATAACAGGATACAGACATAGTCATCATGATGAAATGAAGACAAGCACAGAGTACAGAAAGCGTAAACACAGGATAACACAAGATGAAGACAAACAGACTGAAGAAATTGAACTGAGGAAATTGAGAAAGTCTTCAGTCAAAGTCTTCAAACACAGATATGAACAATCACTCAACACAGTAATGAGGAAATGAAAGAGTTGAGGAAATAGAACCAGTAAGGTTGGTGAAGACAATGATTTGGTAGACCAGTTCCAACTGCTGTCTCAGTTGTACGTCTGGTTGGAGCGGCTGAGTATTTAAACTCGAGGACACGCAGTCCCGGACACCCAGTCGCTGAGCACGCAGCTCAGGACACCAAGTCCTCACCGTATTCTCCTTGAACTAAGGTCACACAGACCTCGTCCAATCACTCGTGGTAAGTCTTCAGGCGACTTCCAAACCTTCACAGACTCGGTCACTCGGCGATCCACAATTCCTCTTGGATGCTCTAGACCATGACGCCTAACCGTCTGGAAGAAGCACAGTCTTCAAAGGTAACAAGCGTCGGATCCACGCAGGATCAATCTCTTCAGTGATGCTCAATCACTTTGGGTTTGTAGGTGTTTGGGTTTGGGTTTTTCCTCACTCGATGATTTTCGCTCAAAGTCCTCGGAGGATGGGTTGCTCTCAAATGACAAGTGTCAGTTTCTCTCGGAGCAGCCAACCAGCTAGTGGTTGTAGGGGGCGGCTATTTATAGCCTAGGGAGCAGCCCGACATGATAAGACATAAATGCCCTTGTCTGATATGACCGTTAGGTGGATAAGATATTTTGGGACAGCTGGCGCGCAGCACAGCAACGGTCGGAAATTTGACTCTCAAATTCCTCAGGGCTATCATGTTCCTCACTGTGTAGGCAATCCGCACTGGCGAATTCCTAACTCCTCAGTCAGAACAAATTCCTCAGCGACCAGAAGAACTTCGTCTCTGTCACTGAAGAAATTGACTGAACTGTATGAGATTTCCAAAGGCTTCACTCGAAGGGTTTGGTAGGTGTAGGATTTTGAGTTGAGCATCACTTGGAAATTTTTCCTTAGTATTTCCTCGACCCCCTTTAACAGTACGGTGTTTCCTATGACTCAAGAAAGAGAAAAACAAAACTATGAAAACGAAAGTCTTCAAGCTTCATATTCCTCGCATGAATATCAAGTCTTCACGGTACACCAATTTCTTCACTTTCAAAGTCTTCATGAAAGTCTTCAGAAATACCAAAGTCTTCAGTCGAAGATATACATTTTTAGGGGTCGACTTTCCCTGTAAATATCAAACTCCTCATAGACTTATAGACCTGTGTACACTCACAAACACATTAGTCCCTTAACCTATAAGTCTCCAATACACCAAAATCACTAAGGGGCACTAGATGCACTTACAGGTTCCCCCTCCGGCAGAGTGCCGGCGAAGGCTCCAAGATGAGATCTCGCAAATACAGAAGGTTATGGAGGTGGAAATTCTGTTTCGTCCTGCTCCTGGATGTTTTCGGGGTACGTAGGTATATATAGGAGGAAGAAGTGCGTCGGTGGCCGCCCGAGGGGCCCACGAGACAGGGGGTGATACGTCTCCAACGTATCTATAATTTTTTATTGCTCCATGCTACTTTATCAACTGTTTTAGGTAATATTGGGCTTTATTATCCACTTTTATATTATTTTTGGGACTAACCTATTAACCGGAGGCCCAGCCCAGATTTGTTGTTTTATGCCTATTTCAGTGTTTCGAGGAAAAGGAATATCAGACGGAGTCAAAACGGAATGAAATCAACTGGAGAAGTTATTTTTGGAAGGAAAGCCACACGATGGACTTGGAGTGCACGTCAGGGAAGAAGGGAGGTGCCCACTAGGGTGGGGGGCTCGCCCACCCCCCTGGGGCGTGCCCCCCTGCCTCGTGGCCCCCCCTTCGGTCCACCGACGTACTCCTTTCACCCATATATACCTACGTACCCTAAAACTTCCAGAACAGAAGATAGATCGGGAGTTCCACCGCCGCAAGCCTCTGTAGCCACCAAAAACCTCTCGGGAGCCCTTCCCGGCACCCTGTCGGAGGGGATCCCATGGCCATCTTCATCATCCCGGCGCTATCCATGATGAGGAGGGAGTAGTCCACCCTCGGGGCTGAGGGTATGTACCAGTAGCTATGTGTTTGATCTCTCTCTCTCTCTCTCGTGTTCTCTCTCGTGTTCCCTATATGGCACGATCTTGATGTATCCCAAGCTTTGCTATTGTAGTTGGATCTTATGATGTTTCTCCCCCTCTACTCTCTTGTGATGAATTGACTTTCCCCTTTGAAGTTATCTTATCGGATTGAGTCTTTTATGTGAACACTTGATGTATGTCTTGCTGTGATTATCTGTGGTGACAATGGGATATCATGTGCCAATTGATGTATGTTTTGGTGATCAACTTGCGGGTTTTGTGACATTGGGAACCTATGCATAGGGGTTGGCACACGTTCTTGACTCTCCGATAGAAACTTTGGGGCACTCCTTGAAGTACTTTGTGTTGGTTGGATGAATCTGAGATTGTGTGATTCATATCATATAATCATGCCCACGGATACTTGAGGTGACAATGGAGTATCTAGGTGACATTAGGGTTTTCGTTGATTTGTATCTTAAGGTGTTATTCTAGTACGAACTCTTTTATAGATTGATCCGGAAGAACTTTGGAGTGACTCTATTAGTGGCTTTGGAGTGACTCTTTGTTGCATGTTGAGGGCTTGTTATATTATCTATCTATGTTATTATTGTTGAGAGAACTTGCACTAAGTGAAACTATGAACCCTATGCCTTGTTTCCTATCATTGCAATACCGTTTACGCTCACTTTTATCATTAGTTACCTTGCTGTTTTTATTATTTCAGATTACAAAAACCTATATCTACCATCCATATTGCACTTGTATCACCATCTCTTCGCCGAACTAGTGCACCTATACAATTTACCGTTGTATTGGGTGTGTTGGGGACACAAGAGACTCTTTGTTATTTGGTTGCAGGGTTGTTTGAGAGAGACCATCTTCATCCTACGCCTCCCACGGATTGATAAACCTTAGGTCATCCACTTGAGGGAAATTTGCTACTGTCCTACAAACCTGTGCACTTGCAGGCCCAACAACGTCTACAAGAAGAAGGTTGTGTAGTAGAAATCAAGCTCTTTTCTGGCACCGTTGCCGGGGAGGTGAGTGCTTGAAGGTATATCTTTAGATCTTGCAATCGAATCTTTTTGTTTCTTGTTTGAGCACTAGTTAGTCTATAAAAGAAAATTACAAAAGAATGGAATTGAGTTTGTCTCATACGCTTCACCTTTTTAATATCTTTCGTGAGTATGATGGAAAGGAAAATTGTGCCAAAGTGCTAGAAGAAGAATTACATAGAATGTTTGGCATGAAATATGTGAGTGATGAGCATGATTGCAATGTTGTTAGTATGAATTCCTTGAATATCCATGATGATATTGATATGCAAAGCCACCAGCTTGGGGAAGCTATGTTTGATGAAGATGATATTTTCTGTCCCCCAAGCTTTGATGAGCAAATTTACTATGATGAAAGCATGCCTCCTATCTATGATGATTATTGTGATGATACGTATGCCATAAAGAAGAAGTTTGCTTATGTGGAGAGTAGTAAATTTTCTATGCTAGTAGATCATGAAAAGAATGCTTTAGGTGCTGCTTATATTGTTGAATTCATTCATGATGCTACTGAAATTTATTATGAGGGAGGAACATATGCTTGTAGGAATTGCAATAATATCAAGTTTCCTCTCTATGTGCTTAAATTCTTGAAGCTATGCTTGTATTACCTTCCTATGCTTGTTGATCCTTGTTCCCATAAGTTGTTTGCTCACAAAATCCCTATGCATAGGAAGTGGGTTAGACTTAAATGTGCTAGTCATATGCTTCATGATGCTCCCGTTATGTTTCAATTCTTATCCTTTATGTGAGCATCATTGCCGTCATCATGCCTAGCTAGAAAGGCATTAAAGGAAAGCACTTGTTGGGAGACAACCCAATATTTATCCTTACTGTTTTTTGTGTCCACATGATTATGCTACTGTAGTAATCATGTTTTATAGCTTTTGTTTCAATAAAGTGCCAAGTAAGACCTTTAGGATGGCTTACGGTGATAGTTGTGTTGATCCTGCTGAAAATCAGAAACTTTTGCACCCAGTAAATTAGTTTTGTTAATTCACATAAACGTGTTTATGATCTGATTCTTTTTGATGTGGATTGGTACACCAATTTCTTAGGACTTCCTAATTTTTTAGGATTTTTGGAGTTCCAGAAGTATACGTTTGATACAGATTACTATAGACTGTTCTGTTTTTGACAGATTCTGGTTTCTATGTGTTGTTTGCTTATTTTGATGAATCTATGAGTAGTATCGGAGGGTATGAGCCATAGATAAGTTGGAGTACAGTAGATATTACACCAATATGAATTTAGAATGAGTTCATTACAGTACCTAAGTGGTGGTTTTATTTTCTTATACTAACGGAGCTTACGAGTTTTCTGTTGACTTTTGTGTTGTGAAGTTTTCAAGTTTTGGGTAAAGATTCGATGGACTATGGAATAAGGAGTGGAAAAGAGCCTAAGCTTGGGGATTCCCATGGCACCCCAAGATATTCAAGGACAACCAAGAGCCTAAGCTTGGGGATTCCCCGGAAGGCATCCCCTCTTTCGTCTTCGTACCATTGGTAACTTTACTTGGAGCTATATTTTTGTTCACCACGTGATATGTGTTTTTGTTGGAGCATCATTTTCTCTTGTTAGTATTTGCTTGCTGTTATGTAGATTAATGTTTTGCATCTTTAGTTCCAATAAGAAATTCAAGGATAGCCTTTGCCATGCTTATTTTGCTAGTATACATGTTGCTGTTTCAAAACAGAAAGTTTACCGCTGTTGCAAAAATTACCTAGAAAAGTAAGAGAGTGGTATAATGTTGAATCTTTTTGAATATTGAGCTGTGATAAATTTATTAGAGTGGGAATTTTAGTTCATAATTTTTGGAGTTAGGGAAGTATTGATACTCTTGCATTCTTTACAGACTGTACTGTTTTGGCAGATTGCTGTTATGTTTGCATTGTTTGCATATGTTTGCCTGTTTAATGAATCTATTTGAGGATAGGATTATTAAATATGCAGAGGCATTTAGTATTCAATGTTGAATAATAATTTTAGTGATTTGTTACAGTAGGAAATGATAAGGTTTTGCATTGGTTTATACTAACCTATCTCACAAGTTCTTGTTGAGTTTGTTGTGAATGAAGCTTTTGATAAAAAGAGAAACCATTATATGAGAGGAATTAAGGAGACACAAAAGTTAAAGCTTGGAGATGACCAAGGCACCCCAAGATAATATTTCAAGAAGTATCAAGCATCTAAGCTTGGGGATGCCCCGGTAGGCATCCCACCTTTCTTCTTCATCAACTATCGGTTAGTATCGGTTGAGCCTAAGTTTTTGCTTCTTCACATGAGTTGTGCTATCCTTGCAATGTAGTTTTCTTTAGCTTTGCTTGCTGTTTGAATAAAGTATCAAGATATGAAATTATTAAATGGGAGAGTCTTCACATAGTTGCATAATTATTCGACTACTCATTGATCTTCACTTATATCTTTCGGAGTAGTTTGTCATTTGCTCTAGGGCTTCACTTATATCTTTTAGAGTATGGTGGTAGTTTTATTTTTAAGAAATATATGAACTCTCATGCTTCACTTATATTATTTTGAGAGTCTTGAATAGCATGGTAATTTGCTTAAAATCCTAATATGCTAAGCATAAAAGATTTGTACGAATTCTTATGAGTGTGTTGAATACTAAGATAAGTTTGATGCTTGATAATTGTATTGAGATATGGAGGTGATAATATCAAAGTCGTGCTAGTTGAGTAATTGTGAATTTGAGAAATGCTTGTGTTGAAGTTTGCAAGTCCCGTAGCATGCACGTATGGTTAAAGTGCTGTAACAAATTTGAAACATGAAGTGTACCTGGCTTGTGCATCCTTATGAGTGGCGGTCGGGGACGAGCGATGGTCTTTTCCTACCAATCTATCCCCCTAGGAGCATGCGCGTAGAACTTGATTTTTGATGACTTCTAAATTTTTGCAATAAGTATATGAGTTCTTTTGACTAATGTTGAGTCCATGGATTATACGCACTTTTACCTTTCCGCCTTTGCTAGCCTCTTCGGTACCGTGCATTGCCCTTTCTCACCTTGAGAGTTGGTGCAAACTTCGCCGGTGCATCCAAACCCCGTGATACGATACGCTCTATCACACATAAACCTCCTTATATCTTCCTCAAAACAGCCACCATACCTACCTATCATGGCATTTCCATAGCCATTCCGAGATATATTGCCATGCAACTTCCATCATCATCATCATCATGACATACTTTACTTTTGTCATATTGCCATTGCATGATCATGTAGTTAACATCGTATTTGTGGCAAAGCCACCATGCATTATTTTTCATACATGTCACTCTTGATTCATTGCACCATCCCGGTACACCGCCGGAGGCATTCATATAGAGTCATATCTTGTCCTAAGTTTCGAGTTGTAATCCTTATGTTGTAATCAATAGAAGTGTGATGATCATCATTATTAGAGCATTGCCCAAAAAAGAGAAAGGCCAAAAGAAAAAAAGGAAGGCCCAAAAAAAAGAAAATAAATAAAAAGGGCAATGCTACTATCTCTTTTTCCACACTTGTCCTTCAAAGTAGCACCTTGTTCTTCATGTAGTGAGTCTCATATCTTGTGCTTCAAAGTAGTACCTTGTTCTTCATGTAGTGAGTCTCATAAGTTGTCTTTTTATACTAGTGGGAATTTTTCATTATAGAACTTGGCTTGTATATTCCTACGATGGGCTTCCTCAAATGCCCTAGGTCTTCATGAGCAAGCGAGTTGGATGCACACCCACTAGTTTTCTTTTGTTGAGCATTCATAGCTCTAGTGCATCCGTTGCATGGAAATCCCTACTCCTCATGTTAACACCAATTAACGGGCATCTCCATAGCCCGTTGATTATCCTCGTCAATGTGAGACTTTCTCCTTTTTTGTCTTCTCCACACAATCCCCATCATCATATTCTATTCCACCCATAGTGCTATATACATGGCTCACGCTCATGTATTGCGTGAAGGTTGAAAAAGTTTGAGATTATTTAAGTATGAAACAATTGCTTGGCTTTTCATCGGGGGTATAGAAGTTGGGAACAGCTTTGTGTGACAAAAATGAAGCATAGCCTAACTATATGATTTTGTAGGGTTGAACTTTCTTTTGCCATGCTATTTTGAGAAGACATGATTGCTTTGATTAGTATGCTTGAAGTATTATTATTTTTAGGTCAATATGAACTTTTTTATTGAATCTTTCGGATCTGAATATTCATACCACAATTAAGAAGATTTACATTGAAATTATGCCAAAGTATCACTCCGCATCAAAAATTCTTTTTTATCATTTACCTACTCGAGGACGAGCAGGAATTAAGCTTGTGGATGCTTGATACGTCTCCAACGTATCTATAATTTTTTATTGCTCCATGCTACTTTATCATTGCAATACCGTTTATGCTCACTTTTATCATTAGTTACCTTGCTGTTTTTATTATTTCAGATTACAAAAACCTATATCTACCATCCATATTGCACTTGTATCACCATCTCTTCGCCGAACTAGTGCACCTATACAATTTACCATTGTATTGGGTGTGTTGGGGACACAAGAGACTCTTTGTTATTTGGTTGCAGGGTTGTTTGAGAGAGACCATCTTCATCCTACGCCTCCCACGGATTGATAAACCTTAGGTCATCCACTTGAAGGAAATTTGCTACTGTCCTACAAACTTGTGCAGTTGCAGGCCCAAGAACGTGTACAAGAAGAAGGTTGTGTAGTAGGCATCAGGGGGGGCGCGGCCTATTTTGGGGCGTGGCCTCCTATCTCGTGGGAGCCTCGGCTGCTTCTTGACTTGCACTCCAAGTCCTCTGGATCACGTTCGTTCCAAAAATCACGCTCCCGAAGGTTCCATTCCGTTTGGACTCCGTTTGATATTCCTTTTCATCGAAATATTGAAATAGGCAAAAAAAACAGCAATACGGGTTGGGCCTCCGGTTAGTAGGTTAGTCCCAAAAATGATATAAATGTGTAAAATAAAGCCCATAAACATCCAAAAGGGGTAATATAATAGCATGGAACAATCAAAAATTATAGATACGTTGGAGACGTATCAGCGTGCGGCGCCAGGCCTGGAGACATGAACAACCTTGAATGGGCCCTCCCACATGGGTGAGAGCTTGTGCAGCCCCTCCCTGGAGAGCACCCGTCTGAGCACGAGGTCACCTACCTCGAGGGTCCTGGGGCGGATGCTGCGGCAGTGGTACCGCCGCAGTGCCTGTTGGTATCTCGCAGCCCGGAGCGCAGCCTCCCGACGGTATTCCTCCCCAAGCATGAGGTCCATCCTCCGCATGGCATCCTGCTGTGCTTCGTCAAAACCTAGGACCCGTGCGGAGCGACGCTTGACCTCGTGAGGAAGGACAGGGTTTCGCCGGTCGACTTGGTTGCGGTGGTGTGGATGGACCATAGCATGGACTGAAGCTCATCAAGCCAGCCCCTGCCGCAGGCCTCCAGCTTCTTCTTGAAGGTCCGAGTTTTGAGGCCCTTCAGGACCTCCGTGTTGGCGCGTTCAGCTTGGTTGTTGCTGCGAGGGTGTGCCACTGAACCGTAGCATATCTGCGTTCCAAGGTTAGCACAATATGTTTTGAAGAGATTGTTGGTGAACTGCGATCCGTTGTCGGTGATGATGCGATTAGGTACCCCAAACTGGCTCACGAGGCCCTTGATGAACTTGACCGCTGAGCCAGTCGAGATGGTGCGGACAGCCTCCACCTCTGCCCACTTCTTGAACTTGTCAATGGCGACGTAGAGGTAGCGGTAGCCCCTTGGCACCCGAGGAAACGGGCCAAGGATGTCCAGGCCCCAAACAGTGAAAGGCCATGAGTGGGGAATGGTCTGAAGGCCCTGAGCTGGTTGATGAATCTGCTTGGCATGGAATTGACAGGCTTCACAAGCCTTCACCAGCTCGATTGTGTCGTTGAGTGATGGTGGCCAATAGAACACGCTGCAAAATGCCTTGCCGACGAGTGTGCGTGAAGACGAGTGGTGCCCGCAGTCTCCATCGTGAATGTCTGCCATTAACTCTTTCCCTTGCTCCCTGGAGATGAACCGTTGGGTAACGTCGTTCGGCCGCTTCCGGTAGAGCTCTCCGTCTTGGATGTAGTAGGCTGTGGCCTGCCGCGCCACGCGTTCCGCCTCCTCCTCCTTTTCTGGCAGAATCCCCTGTACCAGGTAATCCTTGAACTCCGCGGTCCAACATCCCTCCTGAGGCTCCAGCACTAGGAGCAGGCGCGCTCTTGAGGTCGGGCCACAGGCCGGGGCCCCCAAGGCAGGTGGTTGAGGGAGCTCCTCCCGAGGCTGCGCTGTGCTTGATAGTGATGGTGCCGCTAAAGGTTTGAAGAGTCGTTCTTCGAAGATGCCAGGCTCCTGAGGCAACCGCCTGGACGCCCTCCTGGCGATGTCATCCGCCTCTTGATTGGTGCCACGAGGCACATGCTGCAACTCCAGCCCCCAAAACTGCTTCTCCATCCTGCGTACCTCCGCAAGATACGCTTCCATGTGTTCATCTTTCGGCTCGTATACCTTGTTGGAGAAATTGACGAGGAGTTGTGAATTGCCCTTGATGACGAGCCGCTTCACCCCTAAGGCGACTGCAGCTTTCAAGCCAGCTATCAGGCCCTCGTATTCTGCTATGTTGTTGGAGACCTTCTCTCCATGCTGGAAGCAGAGTTGCACAACATAGTAGAGCTTGTCCTGAGTGGGAGATATGAGCACTGCTCCAGCCCCGCGCCATGTCGCGAGAATGCCCCATCGAAGTACATGACCCAGTTGTCCGGCGCTTCACTTCCCGGGGAAAGCGACCGGTCCTCGCCTGCTTTGAGCCCCGGTGCCTCCGCCCATTCTGCCACGAAATCTGCAAGTGCGGCTCCCTTGATGACTCTGGTCGTGCTGAACTCCAGCTGAAATGCTTGCAATTCGTTGTTCCATTCGGCGACTCTCCCAGCTGAGTTGGGGCTCCTGAGTACCCTTTCCAAGGGGTACGCTGAGACGACCTTGATGGGATGGCCTTGAAAGTAGTGCCGCAGCTTGCGTGAGGCCACTAACAGTGTGAGGAGGAGTTTCTAGGGCATGGGGTACCGCGCCCTTGTGTCCCGTAGCACCGTGCTGGCGAAGTATACAGGATGCTTGACGAGGTTGAGGGTGCTGGGGCAGCCTACGTCTTCCGGAGGTTGAGGCGCCTCCTGAGCCGATGGAGCCCCCAGCGCTTGGTCGCCTAGTGGTGCCTCCTCCGCTCTAGGTGCATCCCCTGCTGAGGCTGATCTCCATCTGCTACGGTAGAGGCCTCTGCGAGGCATTCTTGGCCTTGCTTCACCTTGGCCGAGGCTGCGGCTGGCACGGCCTTAGCTCGGCGCTCCTCCCGTACCGCCACCAGGGCTGCGCTGGCGGTGTAGGGTGTGGATGCGAGGTAGAGCACCAAGGGCTCCCGAGGGCGCGGAGCTACCATCATCGGAGGGCTGATGAGGTACTTCTTGAGATCTTGGAATGCCTTGTCGGCCTCTTCAGTCCATTCGAACGGGCCCTTCTTCTTCATCGGCTTGAAGAATGGCAGTGCCCACTCTCCAAGCTTGGAGATGAAGCATCCCAACGCGGTTACTCGCCCAGTGAGCTTCTGCATTTCTCTGAGGGTCTTTAGTGGACTCATGTCTTCGAGTACCTTGACCTTCTCCGGGTTAGCCTTGATGCCCCTGTGGGATAAGAGGAAGCCCAAGAGTTTGCCTGAGGGGACTCTGAATACGCACTTCTCCGGGTTGAGCCACAGATCCACTTCATGGAGGCTCTCGAAGGTTTCTTCCAGGTCCTGTATCAGGTTTTCGCCTCCCGAGACTTCACCACGTTGTCATCGACGTAAGCCTCAGCGTTTCTCCCGAGCTGCCGGCCCAGGGCGATGTGCATCAGCCACTGAAAGGTCGCGCCTGTGTTGCACAACCCAAATGGCATGCAGGTATAGCAGTATACCCCACATGGGGTCAGGAAGGCCATTTTCTCCATGTCTTCTACTGCCATCTTGATCTGGTGATAGCCCGAGAAGGCATCCAGGAAGCACAATAGGTCACAGTCGGGGTAGAGTCGACGATCTGGTCGATGCGAGGGAGCGGGAATGGATCCTGCGGGCAGGCCTTGTTGAGGTTGGTGAAATCGACACACATGTGTTCCTTTCCTCCCTTTTTTGGCACCACAACAGGGTTGGCCAGCCATTCAGGATAGCGGACCTCGCGAATGATGCCTGCTGCCTCTAACTTGCAGGTTTCTTGGACGATGAAGGCCTTCTTTTCAGTGGACTGTCGCCTTGCCTTCTGCTTCACGGGGCGCACGTTGGGGCACACGTTGAGATGATGTTCAATCACATCCCTTGGGACTCCTGCCAGCTGATCAGGCCCCCGCGCAAACACCTTCTTGTTTGCGTGCAGGAATTTCACCAAGGCCTCCTCCTGCTCAGGATCGAGGTAGGCGCCTATGGTGAAGGTGGCGCCAGAGGATCTATCCTCGTCGACCGGTACTTGCTTGGTCTCCGCCTTGTCTTGGGTGAATAGCTGCTTCTTCTTGGCCGGCGTAGCCCCCTTGGGCTCGAGGGTATCTGCGCTGGTGGGCTGCGCCACTGCGGCCGTATTGAAAGCAAACTTGAGCACCTGCAGCGAATCCCTTGTGTCTCCGGACACGGTAAGGACGCCACTGCTCCCGGGCATCTTCATGAGGTTGTACGTCGGGTGAGTCGCTGCCATGAACTGGGCCAAGGCTGGGTAGCCGAGGATGGCGTTGTACGGGAGATTGATGGGGGCGATGTCGAAGTCGATCAGCTCCGTGCGGAAGTTGTCGTGGGTGCCAAAGGTCACCAGGAGGCAGATCTGCCCCAGGGAGCCGGTGGAGCTGCCCCGACGCCCAAGAAGGGCCTGCTGGGTTGCAGCCGCTCCAGCGGCACGTGGAGGAGGCTGAAGGCCTCCACCGAGGGCATGTTGAGGCCGGCGCCACTATCGATGAGGGTCCTGGTGACGGCCACCTAGCAGATGGTGGGGGTGCATAGCATCGAGAGTGCACCCGAACAGGCGGTATTGGAGGGGAGATCATCCGAGCTAAAGGTCAAATCAACCTTGGGTGCCACCCAGACCGGGGGGCTTCTCGACGCTTGAGGACGACGCCGATCTGGCGGACGAACGGCTTGACGTGGCGGCCCAAAGGTGGCGCCTGTGATCCGCCCAGGATGGCTGCGACAACTGGGGGTGCTGGCGCAGCATGATGGGCGAGGAAGAGGCTGCGCAACTCCTCCCATGAGGCCACAGAAGCCGCTGGCAGGTGGAGTAGCCACATGCGCGGGACACCGGTGAGGGCCATGGGCAGCCAGTTCGCCATGACCTTGTCGTCGCCTCCGACCTTGAGGACGGCTTCTTCATATGCTAGCAGGAAGGCTAGCGGGTCGGCGGCGCCGTTGTAGCGCGACGGCATGTCCAGCTTGAACTTGTTCGGCCACCGCACCTGTCGCAAGGCGGGGGCCAGGGAATTCTACCAAGAACACGAAGAACACGAGGAGGGGAAAAACATGAGAGAACACTCAACCAACAAGAATAAAGTCACACATGTGCTAGATCATCGAAACACAAAAGGATAGAAGATCCAAATCCAGCAAGGGACGATACATAGGGTAACCAGTTCTTCTCCGTGAGAGGTCTTGAAGACGGTCTTCGCCGGAAGGAGGTCTTGAATCCAAGTGGATCTTCTCCGAAGAGGTGTCGGTCCCTCGCGAAGGAGTAGATCTGGATGGATGAGCGAAGCTCTATCTCAAAAATAAGCTAATCAACGCTAACCCTCTCTAGGAGGAGGAGGAGGTCTATTTATAGTCTAAGTGTGTCAGATGTTGGGTTCCGGCAGACCCTTAAGGTTCGAACTCTAGGGTGCGCACGAAGATCTCTCCCCTACCGACCTACGTTCGGTCGTCTCGTGAGATCTAAGCTAAAAACGATGAACAACACGAGGGACACAAGATTTATACTGGTTCGGGCCACCGTTGTGGTGTAATACCCTACTCCAGTGTGTGGTGTGGTGGATTGCCTCTGGGACTGATGATGAACAGTACAAGGGAAGAACAGCCTCGCGAGAGGTGTTCTTGAGTTGGTGCAATGAACTGCTTGGGTGAGTTCGATCGCCTCTCTCTCTAATGAGCTCTCGACGAGTCCCGAAACTGGATCCCCCTCTACTGTGGTGGCTAGTCCTATTTATAGAGGCCCTGGGCCTCTTCCCAAATATTGAGCGGGAAGGGCGCCAACAACGGCCATTTTGAAGGGGGGACATATAGTACAAGTTATCCTGACTAAAGTTGGTCGTCGGCTGCCAAAGGCACTGGCGATGACGCCGTCTTGGGCTCCACGGTGACCTCCATCCTGCCGCTCCGCTGTTCTTGGTCTTGTTGCACTGAAATGACAACCTTTGCTTGATGCCTCGGTACTCCGCGCCTGTGCTTGCCCCCTTTGCACCAAAGAGGAAACAAGGACACTGCGCAGGCCGGTGCCCGCCTGGTCTCGATCGTCATGGCTTGCGTCACGAGCACCTCGCGAGGTACCCTGCCTTGATCTCTCCACCTCCTCGCGAGCCTGCCTGGCGAGGCCGTTCCTGAGGTAGCCTTACGTCATCTGCCCCGTGAGGCTTGGCCCCTCGCGAGGGTCTTGAATCTTGTGCTGATGAAGATGGGCCGCACTGGGCCTCCACTTGAGCCATGCCGCAGGCCGCAGGCAGGAAAGTCTAGGGACCCCCGTTTCCAGAACGCCGACAAAGTGCAAAAGGGGGAGAAGTGAAAGGGTACATGGGCCTCGGGCCCGACGCTGCGCACACACAGGCATCGGTCGTCCGACAAGTATCGAACGTCCGGTGTCTCGCGAGGGTCTGGTCATCCAGTGCTTGTCGGACGTCCGGCGTTCTGGCTTTGGATAGGTGGCGTCGGACGTCCGGAGATCTCCGTACTTCCGATGTTTCTGTACTGGATTGTTGGTGTCGGACGTACGGTCGGGGTCGGTCGTCCGGGCGCTGATGAGTGTCGGACGTCCAGCGTCGGGCGGTCGTCCGGGCGCTGTAGGTAGCCTCCATTGGAGTTGATCTGGCTGGTGAAGGCTCCATGCGTCGGATGTTCGAAGATCGTCGGTCGTCCGGAGGTCGCGGACGTCTGAGAGCTGTAGCTTCCTGGCAGCTCTTCCTCTTGTTCCTTGCGCTTGGTGTACTCACCATCTTGTCCAATGCTCCTAGCTGATCCATGGACTTCCGACTGGTTCCTGGACATGCATAGCACACATGTTTGAGGTAGTATCCATGTCTCACATGAGGAAAGTGATGATTCGGAGAGGAGCAAGTTCACCTTGTGTCCAATGGCGTATGTTCGAGGTCTCGTCATATGCCCTCTAGGGGTTTGGAGAGTAGTCGGAGTGTACATGGGGATGAACATGGGATGCTCTACATCAAACTCACTTTGAGATTTAGCAACTTGTTCTAACTGATTTTGAACCATAGAAGCATGTTTTCCTGCTCCTTTAACATTATTGGTGATTCTAAATAACAAGTCACTCAAGCGAGCAATCATATCAGCATTTTGCTTTAATTTTTTCATAAAATAGTCACTAAAATGATCTTGCTTCATAATGTAATTGTCGAATTCATACAAGCATTGATTAGGATGTTTATTATAAGGGATATCACCTTCATCAAACTATAAAAGAGAATTTACCTCTACTACCTCTAGTGGTGTGTCAATACCATGTACTTCTTCAATAGGTGGTAAATCCTTAACATCTTCAACTTTAATACCTTTTTCCTTCATACATTTCTTTGTCTCTTGCATATCTTCCGGACTGAGAAATAAAATATCCCTATTTTTTGGAGTAGGCTTAAGCTATGGTTCAGGAAGGGTCCAATCATCATGATTCTTTGATATATTATTCAATAGTTCCTCAGCTTGTTCAATAGTTCATTCCCTGAAAAGACACACAACAATCTAGGTGGTTCTTAGAAGCATCAGTTAGTTCATTATAGAAGATATCAAGTATTTCATTCTTCTTAAGAGGATGATCAGGCAAAGCAATTAATAATTGGAGAAGCCTCCCCCAAGCTTGTGGGAGCCTCTCTTCTTCAATTTGCACAAAGTTAAATATTTACTATAAGGCAGCTTGTTTCTTATGAGCAGGAAAATATTTTTTAGATAAGTAATAAATCATATCCTGGGGACTAAGCACACAACCATGAGCAAGAGTATTGTACCATAACTTAGCATGACCCTTTGATGAGAAAGCAAATAGCTTAAGAATATAGTAATAGAGATTTTTTTCCTCATGAGAAAATAGGGTGGCTATATCATTTAATTTAGTAAGATGTGCCACAACAGTTTCACTTTCATAGCCATGGAAAGGGTCAGATTCAACCAAATTAATTAACTCTGGGTCGACACAGAGTTCATAATCCTTATCAGTAATAAAGATAGGTGAAGTAGCAAACTTAGGATCATATTTCGTTCTAGCATTCAAAGATTTTTCTTTCAACTTGCATAAAAATTTCTTAAGATCATCTCTATCTTTACAAGCAAGAAAGTACCTAGCTACCTCTCCATCCATAACATAACCCTTAGGTATCTTAGGCAACTCATATCTAGGAGAGCTAGGTATAATAGGAGTTTCATAATTTCCACGTTCAATAATTTCATCAGTTTCTGCAATTTCATCAGCTTCAGCATTCTCAATCTCTTTAGCTCTAGCAAGTTGTTCATCAAGAAATTCACCTAGTGGCACAGTCTTATCAAGCAGAGTACTAGCATCATCAATAACATCATTCATAGTATAAGTAGCGTCATCAATTACTTGCGACATATCAGGATTAATAGCATGTGGTGGTGTTGCAAGCTTACTCAAAACAGACGGTGAATCAAGTGCAGAGCTAGACAACAATTCCTTACCTCCCCTCGTCTTAGAGGGAATGATCTTGGTCCTTTCATCCTTAAATTCTTCATAGTGATCAACAGATATAAATCCCAAGTGAGTTAACAAATATAGTTATGCTCCCCGGCAACGGCACCAGAAAAAGGTCTTGATAACCCACAAGTATAGGGGATCGAGACAGTTTTCGAGGGTAGAATATTCAATCAAAATTTATTGCTTCGACACAAGGGGAGCCAAAGAATATTTGTAAGTATTAGCAGCTGAATTGTCAATTCAACCACACCTGTAGACTAAATATCTGCAGCAAAGTGATCAGTAGCACAGTAGTATGGTAATTTGATAATGATAGCAATAGTAGTAACGATAACAGTAGCAGTTTTGTAGCAGTTGTAACAGTAGTAGCAGCAGTAGTAACTTAGCAAAGATCAATAAGTGAAAATAGCGTAGGCATTGGATCTGTGATTTCGTTGGATGATATTCATCATATAATAGTCATAACCTAGGGCAACATAGAACTAGCTCCAGTTCATCAATGTAATATAGGCATGTATTCCGTAAATAATCATATGTGCTTATGCAAAAGAACTTGCATGACATCTTTTGTCCTACCCTCCCATGCCAGCGGGGTCCATAAGCAAACTAAGGGATATTAAGGCCTCCTTTTAATAGAGAACCGGAACAAAGCATTAACACATAGTGAATACATGAACTCCTCAAACTACGGTCATCACCGTAAAGAATCCCAATTATTTTCACCTTGGGGTATGCGTATCATAACGTGTAATAGGCGCATATAAATTTGCATGGTAGAATCTAGAACACAAATATATTGGTGAAAACATAAACAGTTTAGATCTGAAATCATGGCACTTGGGCCCTAGGGACAAGCAGTAAGCATAGCAAAGTCATAGCAACATCAATCTCAGAAAATAGTGGATACTAGGGATCATGCCCTAACATAATTAACTTGATTACAGGATGAATCTTATCCAGCCCATCACCTACCAGCAAGCCTACGAAGAAATTAGTCCCTCCCAGCAGTGAGCATCATGTAATGGGTAATGGAGGATGGTTGGTGATGATGAAGACGGAAGATCCCCCTCTCCAAAGCCCCGAAAGGACTCCAGATCTGGCCTCCTGATGAAGAACAAGAGGTGGCGGTGCCTCCGTATTGTAAAACGCGATGAAACTTCCTCTCATAATTTTTCTCTGAAAATAGGAATTTGTAGAGTTGGAATTAGGGTCAGCGGAGCCTGGTGGGCCCCACTACCCACGAGGGCGCGCCAAAGGGTGGTGCGCACCCTGGTGTGTAGTGGGCAGATGGGGGGCCCTCCAATGGGTCTTGGTTCCATTATTTTTCTTTTGTTCCAAAATAATTCTCCAAAAAGTTTTGTCCAATTCCGAGAACTTTTATTTCTGCAAAAAACAACACCATGGTAGTTCTACTGAAAACAGCGTCAATCCGGATTAGTTTCATTCAAATCATGCAAATTAGAGTCCAAAACAAGAGCGAAAGCGTTACGAAAAGTAGATACGATGGGGGCGTATCAAATACCTACTGATCTTTAGAACTAAATTAAAGAATTGATTAGTTCTCAAAAGATTTTCAATTCTATGATAAAAGAAAAACTACATAAAGTTGATGATATGGCTAGAAACATGGATAGAATTTCCCATGATGTGGATACTCTTAAAATTAAAACTTTGCCACCTAAGCATGATATTAATGAGTCAATAAAGTTTATCCAAGTCTCCAGTAATGAAAGTAAAGAGAGAACCGCTAGGTTGAGAGCTAAGCGAGAATTCCTAGAAAAGGCTATTCCACCGTGTTACTATCGTATTCATGATGAGAATATTAAAATGTTGGTGTCACACCTATTGAATTCTTGTTTAGTAATATAAATCTTGGTGAAAAAAGGACTAGAGATGAGTCAAGTTTAGCTACAAGGCGTCCCAATTGTTCGTAGGGTGATGATCTTAATGATAAAAATAATAAAAGTGGGCTTGGAGAGGTCAAGACTTTAAATAATGATGTGCCCACTACTTTGGATTACAAGAACTTTAATTATGATAGTTCTTCTTTAATTGAATGTATTTCCTTGTTGCAATCCATAATAAATTCACCTAATGCTTATGAACAAAATAAAGCTTTTACTAAACATATTGTAGAAGCTATGATAAAAGCTCGTGAAGAAACGCTAGAGTTGGAGGTTTCAATACCTAGAAAATTGCATGATGAATGGGAACCTACTATTAAAGTAAAGATTAAAGATTATGAATGTAATGCTTTGTGTGATCTAGGTGCTAGCTTCTCTACTATACCAAAAACTTTATGTGACGTGCCAGGTCTCACCGATATATGGATGAATGTTCCCTTTATTTTCATTTAGCGGATTCAACTATTAAGAAACCATTGGGTAGAATAAATGATGTTCTCATCCTAACAAAAATTATGTGCGCGTGGATTTCACTGTGCTTGATATTTAATGCAATCTGCCTTGTACTATAATACTTGGTAGGCTTTTCCTGTGAATCATAGGTGCTAATATTGAAATGAAAGAAGAAAATATAAGGCTCCAATTTCAATTAAAGAAAGGGATGGAACACTTTCCCAGAAAGAGAACTAAACCACTATATGAATATATTATGGGGGGCACCTATTTAATCCATGTGAAGAATGATAATACTTGAAACAATCTCTTACGCCTAGCTAGGTGTCAGGACCCCGATCCTGAGTCACACCGATCTAGCATGTAACACATCATATCACTTTGCGGCCTCACGCACGGTATTCCCACGGGTGCCACCTTACCTGGCCCGGGACCGTTTGCGCCTTTTGGCTCACGTATATGATAGTGTCGCTAGCATCCATATGACAAAGAACCCGGGCTGACATGGCTAGTCGTGAACCCAAAGTGGCACTAACTTACAGGGACAGGCATCCATGACCCAGCATCGAACGTGTCGGTCATCAGCGAGTGAATCTAGGCTGTAGCACTGGGCTAGCAGGACTCCGGTGAACCGGGCTGTAGCGGGCTAACAGGACTCCGGTATTCATCGCGTGACATTTCCCCGAAGGGACAAACACAGGAACGAAGAAGGACACATGCCTGCCAGCCTAAGTGTTCCGGAGCAGTAGCAAGCTACCATGGCTCAGTGGAAACACTAGGAGACATTTCCCGGTAAGAGAGGCTACTAAGGATAAACAACTAGGTGGTCAGATCTCACACATACCAAGCATTTCAATAACATACACACAATATGCTCGATATGTGCAAATACAACATGGCATCACAACATGACTCTACGACTCAGGTATTTATTCATTAGGCTCCGGGGAGCGAGATATTACAAACATAGGTCTCATGACCCAACATTCAGAGCATACAAATCAAAGCACAAGCGGAAGCTATCATGTCTGAGTACAGACATCTATAAATGAAAAAGGCTGAGAAGCCTGACTATCTACCAGATCCTGCTGAGGGCACAAGATCGTAGCTGAGATAACAAGCTAAACGTCGAAGTCCATGTGGAACTACTAGTGAGACCGAAGTCTCTCTGCAAAAACATAAATTAAGCAATGTGAGTACAAATGTACCCAGCAAGACTTACATCAGAACTAACTACATATGCATCATTATCAACAAAGGGGATGCTGGGGTTTGACTGCAGCAAGCCAGCTTTGACTCGGTGGCTATCCTGAACTATGACTGCAAGTAACTCTTTTGAGGTGGCGCACACGAGTCCACATATTCACCATATCAATACACCACTATGGATCCGCTCTCGTCTCCCTACGAGAACGCCATCCATAGCACTCACGGTTATCTTGCGTATTTTAGAGTATCCACTTTCACTTGTCTATGAACTATGCAAGGGGTCCAAGTTTCCATATCCGAGGAATCCGGCTATTCGAATAGATAATGATAACCCTGCAGGGGTGTACTTCTTCACACACGCTTTCGCCACTTATCGCCCTGTACACATCATGTACCTCGGCAACCTTCAAGCGGAAGCCGGGCGAGGGAGTCGGCCACGACCTGACTAACCGAACAAGTCTCTAGTCCAGGTTTATCGCCTATTCGGGTTCCATCCGCGAGGAGATCCGGCCGGGGTGTCGCTCACGGCCCCAAACGATGTGAGCAGGGTTCCCAAGCCCACCATCCGGGTGCCACTTGGTACACCGTGCCACTGTGCCTAGTCTGTCCCAAGCCCACCTGTACCGGGTGCCACTTGGTAGACTACTAACACTACCTACAAACACCAGAAACTAGTTGCAACTCCTGGACAGAGATCATGTTGATTAATAAGTCGAGAGGGGTCGAGTTACCGGAACCCAATGTGTGGTAGTAACTGGTCATGGATCACAAACACAGAGTTCAGTTCCTGAGGACGGCTGCAATGAGACAACCCACCATGTACTCCTACATGGCCTCTCACCGCTACCTTTACCAAATCGTGTTCACACACTTAGCTCTCAACGGTAGGACATGTTCACACACCTCTGATTCAACCCCGATGAATCAGACCTGACTCAACTCTAAGCAGTAGCAGGAATGACAACAAGCATGAATGAGTAGGCACAACAGGGCTCAAACAACTCCTACTCATGCTAGTGGGTTTCATCTATTTACTGTGGCAATGACAGGTCATGCAGAGGATAAAGGGGTTCAGCTACCGCAGCAAATAACAGTTGAATCGTTGTTGTCCTAATGCAGTAAAAGAGAGCAAGAGCGAGAGAGTGGGATTGTATCAGAATGAACAAGGGGGTTTTGCTTGCCTGGCACTTCTGAAGATAATATAGCTCTTCATCGGTGTCATCGATCACATCGTCGGTATCACGTCTATCGAAAGGGGGCAATCACCGGCAAACACAGAAGAAACACGATCAATGCAATGCACAATATGATGCATGCTATGACATGGCAATATGAATGTGTTTTGGGCTAATGCACCTAGCTATGATTTAAATGAAGTTGGTTTGAATACAAGATTCAAATTCAAACTCCACATGTGGTTATTTAAATGCCATTTAATTTATTTTGTCCAAAACAGAGGACAAACATTGTGCAAACATGCATGAAAATGGTACAGATGGATTCCTTAAATTTTTCTGATAATTTTTCATATATAAATTATTTAATTTGGAGTTACGGTTGAATTTCTATGAATCTTAGAAGTTTATACAATTTTCTGGAATTTATAAATCATTTCCTAATTTATTTTAATTCCAGAAAGGAATTATTGCGTCAGCATGACCTCAGACCTCAGCAGGTCAACGGGCGCCGTCCAGGTCAAATTGACCTGTGGGCCCCGCGTGTCAGTGAGATTAGTTTAGTTAGAATTTAATTAAACTAAACTGGGTTAATTAACAGGGCTGGGCCCCACCTGTCAGTGACTCATCGGAGTCAACCAGGGCCCACCCGTGGTCAAAGCCAACGTCAGCTGCGCCGGCGTTCAGCCGCCGGCGAGCCCGACGCGGCGGCGAGAGTGGTTTTGGCCGTTTCGGCCACCAAATGGGTCACGGAGGGCATCGGGGTGGAGCTGAGGACGAACCGCGGCTCTTGGTGGAGTCCGTTGGGGTCGGGGTGGCCGGAGTTGGCGCCGGCGACGACCTAGGCGGCGACCGGAGTTCGGTTGCACGCAAGATTGCGTTTCAGTTCGTAGAAGAGCGGGGCAAGGGACTAGGAGGACGCTACGCATCGCGAGGAGTAGGTTGGACACTCCAGGGTGACCATATGGTCACCGGAGCATCATCGGCGGCGAGCTCAGGCGGCGGTGCATTCCGGTCATCAAGGGGCGACGGCTACGGCAATCAAACGAAGAGGGGAAGAGGGGGAAACGGTGGCGGAGCTCACAGCGGTGCCGTAGGGATGGTTAGCGGGCTCGGGGACGCGCCGGAGTGGCCGAATCGACGGAGAAGGGCGCCGGGGCTGAAGCTTGAAGATGATGACGATGGCGGCTGCTCGGGGCCCTTCTGGTCGCGTGAGACGTCGAGGAGGACGAGGGCGTCTTGGTGGAGCTTCTTGGCGCGTCGGTGGGGCATGGGGTGGCCGGTGGCCGCGGCTATGGCGAACAGCGGCGACGAGCTCCGCTCGGGCTGTGCGAGAGAGAGAGCAGAGGAGGGGGAAGGAGTCGAGAGAGAGCAGAGAGCGAGGGGAGAGACAGAGGGGGCTACGGGGCATATCCAGATGCGTCGGGGGCGCCTCGGTGGCAAGCAGGAGGTGGCCAGGGCGGCGTCGGCGCTCGCCACCGAGCTGCTTCGGTGCGAGGGGAGGAAGACGACAGGGGGTTAGCGGTGGCAGGCTGGGCCGCACAGGAGCTGGGCCGGCTGGGCTGAGAGGTGAGCGCCAGGTAAGGTTTCTCTCCTCTCTGCTTTTCCTATTTCTGTTTTCTATTTTCTGTAGTTTGTTTTGATTTAGTTTTAGACACTAAATCATTTAATAAATTCTGTAGGTTTTTATGTGGCTTGCTAAAATATATACAAAGCCACTCACAAACTTCCAGAATTATTGGAGTCATATTTAATATATATTAAATATAAATCCAAAGCAAATAGTTATTGGATTAATTCAAATGGCCAAAATAAATATTTCTGTGACTCCAAAAATATTGGTTTGAATTTTACCTCTTACCAACATTTCTATGGGATAACAGGAACATTTTCTTGGACTCATTTGAGAAGATTTAAATGTTGATCATTTTTAGAAAGTTTCTGAGGCTTTGGAAATCCCCCGATTCAAATTTCATTTAAATTTAAACATGACGCACACATGGAAGCAAGCATAGGTCGGGCCAGAACTAGGGATGTGACAACTCACCCCCACTAAACAAGAATCTCGACCCGAGATTCAAGTGTAGGGTAAGACGATGGGGAACGCAACTAGCGCAATCTTCACGATCCAGGTTGCCCTTCATAAAAGCGTTGATTCGATCACCATCTTTGTCTTGATGTCTAGCTCTGAGAACTCCAAATAGCATGACAGCAAGAGGAAAAGGACAACTTCGGAAGAATCGACCTTCTCGAAGATCAATCAACTTAGGATCAGCTCACAAGGTGAGTCATAGCAACATCTCCTGAGCTGAGACACGATGCATACATCTGAAGAAATGGAGTGAGGCAGATGACAAAGGTTCACTAGGTAGACAACAATTCCACACTTAAGAAGGTGGTAAACAATTGTTAACGTAGCGAGGAGTTGAGTTGCCACGATACCATAACGGGGCACCTTAGGGAAGGTGACTTGTGGAAATATCCCCTTAAGTGGCAAAAAGAATTACCTTTGATTCAGAGATCATTGAAACTCTTTATACCAGCCTAAGGCAATTCACAACGATCGTTTGGCGGGGTGCAAAGGAATGGTACACCCGGACTAGAATGGATGATGTGGACTACCCTGTTGAAGACAACGCAATGGATGATTTTTGCTTATCACCGGAAATGGAAGAGACCCGTGGTAGAATGGCACATTGGCGGTGCAAGCTGGGAACAAAATGCAAATGCTGGGAATGATTCTGGTAACTGGGGAAGAACCCAACAATAGAGAGTGAATTCACTGTTTGAAAAGGTCATAGCATTGCCGAGGAAACTGAGAGCAATCCAGTTAGTACCGATGATAACACCTAGCGCTTGTGCGTGCTCTCAAGAACTTGAGCATTTCCACAATCATCAAGGTTTTATCAACATCCGTGTCAAGGGTGCTGACAACACATCATACTACCATGATGAATAGCGATGGACGATGCAGATACAAGGAGAGATAACACTTTCTCAGATTTCACCCTTGGCGGGGCCAAGGAAATAAAATCTGGATGATCGACCGAGAGACATTTAGCACTCCGCTTCTAATGTTCTCCTTGATGTTCTAGTGCAACCCATTAATTAAAATGGTTTGGTTCCCAGAACATCAAGTAAAAGTCGGACTTCGGGAGCAATAGAATCCATAAGGAACAGTTACGGAGGTAAATCCTACAAAATCCTTATGGGGAGGTGGCCAACTTCCTCAAACAAGATACTACAATAATAGGTCTTCCGGCTGGGTGTGTTGGCCACAACATCCACTTTACCGGTTATCGAGGGACCAATATTATAGTTCTTGGGAAATGTTCCAACCATCATATCTGCCTGAGATTCAGATCTGGTTGGTGTCAGGATATTCCAGACTCATCGAGTCTAGGAAGAAAAATGAAAGTTTGCAACACAATTCGACGAAATGACGTTGCGAGATTCTCGGGAAATGAACTACGATAGCAAGCTCCAAAACATGAGCTGGTTCTGCTACAAACATGTGAACACGTTGTCCTAGACAAAACATTATCACATGGTAGTCTTACAATAAAACACTACCGAGTTCAGGTGGGGAACCATAATCGAGGATATTGAAGTCCTTGCATAAGGCATGCTCTTAAGAAGGAACTTCCTTTCCTTGAGCAAATCAATCAGTGGCTTGGGGTGCTAGGGGATACATATGGAATGAAGATGATCAGTCTATCAAACCACAGAATACTTCGCACGTGCATAACTGACTTGGGATGGTTCCAGAGGAGGTAAAAACATGCTTTCTCGAATTCACGGCGGCAACTTACATCAAATGCACGTGAATCAAAGGAAGTCACTTCTTTCATCCAACCATATACCTCAGAGACGGAACTCGAAGGCATTGTTTACAAAGTTTCCAACAATAGCTTAATGTTCAACAAAATCATGGAGGAGATAAGGATGTTGTCAATGGGCTCAACAACAATTCATCCGGGTTCCCTTTTTAAAAGGAATTCCATAGTTAAGTGAACACGGTGATAGCATTGGTCAGACCAAAGAATATAATGGTGTATGCTCGAGGAAAAACCACGAGTAAGACAACATTACGAATATCGTTGGTTCTGATTTGATTTGACGATAGCCCATACTCAATCAAAGGTTTAGGTAAGATAATAGATCCAACAATTGATCATGAGGATCAACCAATAAAGATATCATCTTTCTTCAACACACACAACCACAAGATATCCCTTTTTGAGAAATGAACTAAGTTGGGCAAGCTTTTATCTTCCAACTCTCCAAGTTGTTGTTCAGCTTAACCATCTAGCTCAGGGGTATCCAACACAGACTCTCGGAGAAGGGGTGGCTTACAGGAATAAACCAACTTGATCACGAACTCAACATAGCGGTCAGGTGACAACCTGGTAATACTTCCGAGAAGATATACGGAAGATCACGAACCACCGATATGTTACTAAGCTCGAGAACAATCTTGCTTTTCAGGGCAAGACGATATGATCAAATGAGCGAGGACTTAACAAAATCCTATCTCATCAATCGAGGAGTGCACCAGGAGAATGGACTAGGTAGCACGATCAACCTTAGGGTGATGATTCAAAAACCAACACGCTAAGAATGAAATTATTGTCCTTTAACTACCAAGCAACGAGGTTGCTAGGAGTATTGATTTCACACATCATAGTTCACTTGTCGGCATTCCGGTTGCGACAACACGAAACCGAGGAATGAGTAATGATGGCGAGAGTATCACTAAATCAAGAATTCATAGGATGGTGTGCCATTCCCATGATAATCTTAATATAAAGAGGGTAATACTTCAGGATAGAACAGAACAAAAACTGGATTAGTATTTGATCTGCGGAGTACAACTGCTTTGACCCAATCCTGAATATGGACGAGGTACTAGAGTTTGTTTCTCCTAGTCATTCCGCGATAGAATGGCTTGACGGACCACAAGAATAATAGGCATCGATGAACGAATGCATGCATACTCTTGACTATCAATTGATAGACGAGGGTCGGAAGACAATTAAAGCGGGACAACCCAAAGGAACATATAACTTTCTGAGTTGTGGATGCATAGATTAGTATGTCGAACCAAGTTCAACAGGTTTTTTCCGAATAACCCATGCAGAAAAGTAGAACTAGCAGAGTCGCAATATAGAATGGGGAACTCATAGAGGGCCTGTTGTGATCTTTTGATCCAACAACTTCTGCCATAATGATTCATGGTATTTGGAAGAACGATATACCACGGACCTCGAGGACTATCGCAAAGGTTACTAATATACTAAAGGAACTAGCAACACTATCAACATGATGTAAGTAGAGTGAATCTCGGGTTCAAAACCCAGGAATAGAATACCTACTACTAAGTGGCATCACGGGATGCTTTTGAGAATAAAGGCCAGAATCTTCACACTGGGAACACAAAACATGGCTAGATTACTAGATGATCCCCTGAGACACCTAGGGTCATAATAATAACTCCAACATAAATGTAGAGGCAATAGAGTACCTCAACTCACTGATTTGTGTGATTAATCTGACCAAAGACACATCGGAAACAGGAGGAAGGGATTTGCAAATGCATCCAACTATTTAGAAACCTGGGATGACTCGGACAGCATAACAGCTGTAAATGCTCAGAAAAGATTTGAGACATTCACAAAAATGGTGGCATAACCACTCGGAGCACAATATCAAAGTTTCGAGATCAACAGTTAACATACAGAAGTCGTAGGAACTGAACTCAAGCTTAAATCCAACAATCTTATAAGTCTACGGATTAGTAACACGTGATCCTGATAGAAAGAAGAGATAGCCTAGTTCTTAATCCCCGTAGGAAAGATAAGATGACTCAGATCAGAAGGCCATAAGGTATAAGGAGTAAAAAGAGCCTTACGTTCCATCCCACAATCAATTCCCTTATATAACTAAAGAATTTCTAGACTCAACTTCGACCAGTTTGGCTTGGTAATCCTACAGGCAGTCAAGCTCTGATACCAAAACTGTCAGGACCCCGATCCTAAGTCACACCGATCTAGCATGTAACACATCATATCACTTTGCGGCCTCACGCACGGTATTCCCACGGGTGCCACCTTACCTGGCCCGGGACCGTTTGCGCCTTTTGGCTCACGTATATGATAGTGTCGCTAGCATCCATATGACAAAGAACCCGGGCTGACATGGCTAGTCGTGAACCCAAAGTGGCACTAACTTACAGGGACAGGCATCCATGACCCAGCATCGAACGTGTCGGTCATCAGCGAGTGAATCCAGGCTGTAGCACTGGGCTAGCAGGACTCCGGTGAACCGGGCTGTAGCGGGCTAACAGGACTCCGGTATTCATCGCGTGACATTTCCCCGAAGGGACAGACACAGGAACGAAGAAGGACACATGCCGGCCAGCCTAAGTGTTCCGGAGCAGTAGCAAGCTACCATGGCTCAGTGGAAACACTAGGAGACATTTCCCGGTAAGAGAGGCTACTAAGGATAAACAACTAGATAGTCAGATCCCACACATACCAAGCATTTCAATAACATACACACAATATGCTCGATATGTGCAAATACAACATGGCATCACAACATGACTCTACGACTCAAGTATTTATTCAATAGGCTCCGAGGAGCGAGATATTACAAACATGGGTCTCATGACCCAACATTCAGAGCATACAAATCAAAGCACAAGCGGAAGCTATCATGTCTGAGTACAGACATCTATAAATGAAAAAGGCTGAGAAGCCTGACTATCTACCAGATCCTGCCGAGGGCACAAGATCGTAGCTGAGGTAACAAGCTAAACGTCGAAGTCCACGTGGAACTACTAGTGAGACCGAAGTCTCTCTGCAAAAACATAAATTAGGCAACGTGAGTACAAATGTACCCAGCAAGACTTACATCAGAACTAACTACATATGCATCATTATCAACAAAGGGGATGGTGGGGTTTAACTGCAGCAAGCCAGCTTTGACTCGGTGGCTATCCTGAACTACGACTGCAAGTAACTCTTTTGAGGTGGCGCACACGAGTCCACATATTCACCATATCAATACACCACTATGGATCCGCTCCCGTCTCCCTACGAGAATGCCATCCATAGCACTCACGCTTATCTTGCGTATTTTAGAGTATCCACTTTCACTTGTCTATGAACTATGCAAGGGGTCCAAGTTTCCATATCCGAGGAATCCGGCTATTCGAATAGATAATGATAACCCTGCAGGGGTGTACTTCTTCACACACGCTTTCGCCACTTATCGCCCTGTACACGTCATGTACCTCGGCAACCTTCAAGCGGAAGCCGGGCGAGGGAGTCGGCCACGACCTGACTAACCGAACAAGTCTCTAGTCCAGGTTTATCGCCTATTCGGGTTCCATCCGCAAGGAGATCCGGCCGGGGTGTCGCTCACGGCCCCAAACGATGTGAGCAGGGTTCCCAAGCCCACCATCCGGGTGCCACTTGGTACACCGTGCCACTGTGCCTAGTCTGTCCCAAGCCCACCTGTACCGGGTGCCACTTGGTAGACTACTAACACTACCTACAAACACCAGAAACTAGTTGCAACTCCTGGACAGAGATCATGTTGATTAATAAGTCGAGAGGGGTCGAGTTACCGGAACCCAATGTGTGGTAGTAACTGGTCATGGATCACAAACACAGAACTCAGTTCCTGAGGACGGCTGCAATGAGACAACCCACCATGTACTCCTACATGGCATCTCACCGCTACCTTTACCAAATCGTGTTCACACACTTAGCTCTCAACGGTAGGACATGTTCACACACCTCTGATTCAACCCCGATGAATCAGACCTGACTCAACTCTAAGCAGTAGCAGGCATGACAACAAGCATGAATGAGTAGGCACAACAGGGCTCAAACAACTCCTACTCATGCTAGTGGGTTTCATCTATTTACTCTGGCAATGACAGGTCATGCAGAGGATAAAGGGGTTCAGCTACCGCAGCAAATAATAGTTGACTCGCGGTTGTCCTAATGCAATAAAAGAGAGCAAGAGCGACAGAGTGGGATTGTATCGGAATGAACAAGGGGGTTTTGCTTGCCTGGCACTTCTGAAGATAATATAGCTCTTCATCGGTGTCATCGATCACATCGTCGGTATCACGTCTATCAAAAGGGGGCAATCACCGGCAAACACAGAAGAAACACGATCAATGCAATGCACAATATGATGCATGCTATGACATGGCAATATGAATGTGTTTTGGGCTAATGCACCTAGCTATGATTTAAATGAAGTTGGTTTGAATACAAGATTCAAATTCAAACTCCACATGTGGTTATTTAAATGCCATTTAATTTATTTTGTCCAAAACAGAGGACAAACATGTTTCAAACATGCATGAAAATGGTACAGATGGATTCCTTAAATTTTTCTGATAATTTTTCATATATAAATTATTTAATTTGGAGTTACGGTTGAATTTCTATGAATTTTAGAAGTTTATACAATTTTCTGGAATTTATAAATCATTTCCTAATTTATTTTAATTCCAGAAAGGAATTATTGCGTCAGCATGACCTCATGTGACCTCAGCAGGTCAACGGGCGCCGTCCAGGTCAAACTGACCTATGGGCCCCGCGTGTCAGTGAGATTAGTTTAGTTAGAATTTAATTAAACTAAACTGGGTTAATTAACAGGGCTGGGCCCCACCTGTCAGTGACTCATCGGAGTCAACCAGGGCCCACCCGTGGTCAAAGCCAACATCAGCTGCGCCGGCGTTTAGCCGCCGGCGAGCCCGACGCGGCGGCGAGAGTGGTTTTGGCCGTTTCGGCCACCAAATGGGTCACGGAGGGCATCGGGGTGGAGCTGAGGACGAACCGCGGCTCTTGGTGGAGTCCGTTGGGGTCGGGGTGGCCGGAGTTGGCGCCGGCGACGACCTAGGCGGCGACCGGAGTTCGGTTGCGCGCGAGATTGCGTTTCAGTTCGTAGAAGAGCGGGGCAACGGACTAGGAGGACGCTACGCATCGCGAGGAGTAGGTTGGACACTCCAGGGTGACCATATGGTCACCCGGAGCATCGTCGGCGGCGAGCTCAGGCGGCGGTGCATTCCGGTTATCAAGGGGCGACGGCTACGGCAATCAAACGAAGAGGGGAAGAGGGGGGAACGGTGGCGGAGCTCACAGCGGTGCCGTAGGGATGGTTAGCGGGCTCGGGGACGCGCCGGAGTGGCCGAATCGACGGAGAAGGGCGCCGGGGCCGAAGCTTGAAGATGATGACGATGGCGGCTGCTCGGGGCCCTTCTGGTCGCGTGAGACGTCGAGGAGGACGAGGGCGTCTTGGTGGAGCTTCTTGGCGCGTCGGCGGGGCATGGGGTGGCCGGTGGCCGCGGCTATGGCGAACGGCGGCGACGAGCTCCGCTCGGGCTGCGAGAGAGAGAGAGCAGAGGAGGGGGGAGGAGTCGAGAGAGAGCAGAGAGCGAGGGGAGAGACAGAGGGGGCTACGGGGCATATCCAGATGCGTCGGGGGCGCCTCGGTGGCAAGCAGGAGGTGGCCAGGGCGGCGTCGGCGCTCGCCACCGAGCTGCTTCGGTGCGAGGGGAGGAAGACGACAGGGGGTTAGCGGTGGCGGGCTGGGCCGCACAGGAGCTGGGCCAGCTGGGCTGAGAGGTGAGCGCCAGGTAAGGTTTCTCTCCTCTCTGCTTTTCCTATTTCTGTTTTCTATTTTCTGTAGTTTGTTTTGATTTAGTTTTAGACACTAAATCATTTAATAAATTCTGTAGGTTTTTATGTGGCTTGCTAAAATATATACAAAGCCACTCACAAACTTCCAGAATTATTGGAGTCATATTTAATATATATTAAATATAAATCCAAAGCAAATAGTTATTGGATTAATTCAAATGGCCAAAATAAATATTTCTGTGACTCCAAAAATATTGGTTTGAATTTTACCTCTTACCAACATTTCTATAGGATAACAGGAACATTTTCTTGGACTCATTTGAGAAGATTTAAATGTTGATCATTTTTAGAAAGTTTCTGAGGCTTTGGAAATCCCCCAATTCAAATTTCATTTAAATTTAAACATGATGCACACATGGAAGCAAGCATAGGTCAGGCCAGAACTAGGGATGTGACACTAGGGGCGTAAAACAATACCGTTGTTGGGAGGCAACCCAATAATTATCTTAAATTTTTGCTTTTACTTTATGTTTTGGTGTGTTGACACAATTATTGCTATTGTGATGATTGTGTTTTAATGTTTCAATTAGTCTTTGTGCCAAGTAAAGCCTTTGGGATGATTTGGTTGATAGTTGACTTGATTCTGTGAAAAAACTAAAAGGATCAAGAAGAGGGGTCTAGAGGGGGGTGATTAGACCCTCAACAAGTAAAAGTGGAAATTTTTAGGTTCTTCAAGTTGAGGTGGAGTTTTAGCACAAGTTTAAGCATTCACTATACATTTCAAGCAAGCATGACAAGAGTATGAGTAGCGGAAAGAGTAAAGCATGCTAATTGCAAGAAAGTAAAGGGATGGGATTGGAGTGTGCAAACACAATGAAGACACAGAGATATTTGCCGTGGTTCCGATAGGTGGTGCTATCATACATCCACGTTGATGGAGACTTCAACCCACAAAGGGAAATGGTTGTGCGAGTCCACGGAGGGCTCCACCCACTAAGGGTCCACGAAGAAGCAACCTTGTCTATCCCACCATGGCCATCGCCCACGAAGGACTTGCCTCACTTGGGTAGATCTTCACGAAGTAGGCGATCTCCTTGCCCTTAAAAACTTCTTGGTTCAACTCCACAATCTTGTTGGAGGCTCCGAAGCGACACCTAACCAATCTAGGATACACCACTATCCAAAAGGTAATAGATGGTGTATCGATGATGAACTCCTTGCTCTTGCGATTCCAATGATAGTCTCCCCAACACTCAACCCTCTCCCACAGATTTGGATATGGTGGAAAGATGATTTGAGTGGAAAGCAACTTGGGGAAGGCTAGAAATCAAGATTCTTGTGGTAGGATTGGTATATCTTGATCTCAACACATGAGTAGGTGGTTCTCTCTCAGAAAATGTATGCTGGAAGTGTAGGCACGTTCTGATGGCTCTCTCAGACATGGAGAAGGGGATGGAGGGGTATATACATCCTCCACACAAAATCCTACCGTTAGACACATTTGACCCAACTCGGTCAGACCGAATAGAAGAACTCGGTGAGACCAATTCAGTTCAAAATGTGAACGTTAGGAATCTCGGTGGGACTAACTGGAACAACTCGGTGGGACCGATGTGCTAGGGCTGAGGGCAAACATCAACTCGGTGGCACCGGTTGCATCAACTCGATGAGACCGAAGTGAAGCAATAAGGCAACAGAGCGAATGTCAAGCCAACTCGGTGAGACCGGTCGCTATTTCCGTGAGACCGAAATAATTGCAACAGGCACCAAATAATTGGCAAGGCCATCTTGGTGAGATCGAGATCCGTATCGGTGTGACAGAACTGTTAGGGTTTCTGGTAGTGGCTATGTCATATGAACTCTGTGTCTTCAGATAGAATGGATCAGTGGGGCTGAGTTTGACTTTGAGTTTTGGACATATTTGGAATGAGAAAGTAGTTGAGGGCTTTGGATCAATATCACTAAGCACTTGAGCAAGTAGACCATTAAGCAACACCTCATCCCCTTTTTAATAGTATTGGCTTTCCTATGGACTCAATGTGATCTTGGATCACTAAAATATAAATGAATAGTCTTGAGCTTTTGCCAATATGTGTCCTTAGCATTTTGAAGGGGTTCCACATCCTCTTGTCCTTTCCACACCATTGTTGAACTTGTCTGAAATCCACTAAATAAAAACATTAGTCCAACAAGAGATATGTTGACATTAACTACCAAAATCACCCAGGGAGCACTTGTGCGTTCAATCCCCCCCCCCCCTTGGTAATTGATGACAACATACATCAAAGTTTTAGATAAATGATATGAAGGGTAACAAGTAAAGATTTGGAAAGACATGTAACATGCATTACCTCCCCCTACATGTATGCAATCGTGTGAAGATAGACTATAAGAGCATATGAATGCATAATCATGACAGAGCAAGCAAAGAATTACATGTATCTTGGCTATATGCATCAGAGCAAATGATGCGGTTAAGATTGTACCTCCATGTTTATGAATCCCTCTTGCAAACAATATGTACATCAGCAAGAGATCATCATGCAAATGAGTGTGATGCATATACTTACCTTGTGGTCTTGAGCTGGCTTTGGAAAGAGTGGACTTGAGAAAACTGGGTTAGATAACACAAGAGCACTCCTTAGTAAAGCAATTTCAGAGAACCACAAAGATACCAAGACTGGGATGACATGTAATGGGTGAGTACTTCCCCAAAGATTTTAAAGATGTGCAAAGAATTCTAAAGATTTTTCTCCCCTTAGAAATGGACTCTTTATACCCCTGAATCTGATATTGGATAATGGGAGAAGATGGGGTAGGGTGAGAAAAAATCAGAGCAAAAATAGGGTAATATCAACTAAAATTAGAGCAACAAGAATTTTCACATAGCAATAGCTAGGATTAAACATGTTGACATGTCTTTCCCCTCTTAAAGACATGTGACTTCTCTCCTCTTTGTTGCCAAGCATCTGGAAGAGCTTAGATGTGCTCATATGATAAACTTTGATGTGCTCTCTCTCCCCCCTTTGACATCAATTTCCAAGAACGGATCTTCTGGAGCATGAGTCAAGTGAGTGTGGTACTTGAGAGTCACTACAAGGCAGTGAATAGTTTGTGATGCTGATAGAGGGAAGAATCACTGAGTGGAGCTGAAGAAAATATTCAAAAAGAAATGGCAAAACATTTTCTTAGAGTTGAAATCGATGACGTTGATGCGTTTTCCATCAGTGGCTCCGAAATGACAGAGAATGTACTTATCGGTGCGACCGAGTTAGTCCATGTCGGTTGTAGCGATGAACATTCACAAGAAGACCTTGTATTTTGGTCGAGCTGATAGGTTTGAATCGGAGGGACCGAGTTCAACACAGAGTAAAAAAATTGTCATCTCAGCTCACTTAGCAAATGAAATCTCACAGGGATTTGCAAGGAATTGTCAGAAAGATTTGCAATGAATTTACCGAGAAAAACAGAAAGAGATCTAGATGAAGTTTTTTTAGAGGGAGACAAAATAGCAAGAAACATATGCAAATACAAAAATCAACTGAGAAAAAGAACACTAGAGAACTTCATCTAGAAAGGGTCGGCGACAAAGTCACCTATGTTAGAGTGTATTGACTGAGGAGTCAAGTGGTAGCACTTGATCGTAGGTCATACTCATCATTTAAGATCAAAATGGGGTTACCATTTTTCGTTTAAGCATTTTGATGTATTCAAATCTTGTTGAGTTGCTTTGAATCATGACTTGGGGCTAAGCTTCTCTAAGATGGAACGTACCTTGGGTTGTGGTGTTGATCTTGATCATGTATTCGAACTTGTGTTGGATGCTCAAGGTTGATGTAGTTCATAAAGAGTTGGGAGCACCGCTTGTAGTTTGAGTTCATATTCCTACATGGGTTAGTCTTGCAAGGAAGAGCACTTGTGTATCCAAAATGACAATCATGAAACTTGATACCAAATGAAATTTGATATATTGAAATTGTCAAAGGATATGTTCAGTGAGTTCATGCTTCCTTGTATTCAACAACCATATCATAGGAACTTGGTGGAGATTGCTCAAAATGTGAGTGACTTGCGATCTCATATATTTGGGTTCATCCAACTACCTACAAGGGTTAGATAACATGCAAATGTACAAGTATAGATCCAACACATATGATCATCATTATGAGAGATATATCAAGGATTAGTCCTAAAATGCTCATGCCTTGCATGTATCCAAATGGAGTTACTACTCCAAGTTTGAGGCATCGATGATATTCAATTCACCTCTCAACCAGCAAAATAATTTCCCATCAAGCGGTTTGGTGAATATATCCGCCAATTGCTTATCGGTACGAACATGCTTAAGATTGATATCTCCTTTAGCAACATGATCTCGAATGAAATGATGACAAACTTAAATATGCTTTGTTCAAGAATGTTGCATGGGATTATGAGCAATCATAATAGCACTTTCATTATCACAAAGCAATGGAACATGTTTCACATGTATCCCATAATCCTTAAGGGTTTGGGTCATCCAAAGTAATTGAGCACAACATGATCCCGCGGCAATGTATTCTGCTTCGGCAGTGGATACCTGTTTTGTTTCTTGGAGGACCAAGACACAAGGGATCTGCCAAGAAATTGACAAGTACCTGAAGTGGACTTTCGATCAACCTTGTCACCGGCATAGTCCGAATCGGAGTAGCCAACAAGATCAAAAGATGGCCTCTTAGGATACCAAATGCCAAAGTTTGGTGTATGAATTAAGTATCACACTATCATTTTCACGACCTTAAGATGGCATTCTTTAGGGGCCGCTTGATATCGTGCACACAAGCACACACACTTAGCATGATATAGGGACGGGAGGCACATAGATATAATAATGAACCAATCATAGAGCGGTAAACCTTTTGGTAAACCGGTTTGCCATCCTTAGTCAAATCAAGATGTCCATTAGTAGGCATGGGTGTTTTCATACCTTTGCTTTCTTGCATGTTGAACTTCTTGAAAAGATCCTTGGTATACTTTGTTTGAGAAACGAAGGTACCTTCCTTAGTTTTCTCGACTTGCAAACAAGGAAAAATTTGAGTTCACTCATCATAGACATCTCTAACTTCTCTAACATTAGCCTTCCAAACTTTTCACTAAAATGGGGGTTAGTAGAACCAAATATGATGTCATCCACATAAATTTGGCACACAAATAATTCACCATTAACCCTTTTAGTAAAAAGTGTAGAATCAATCTTCCCAATTTCAAAGCCTTTTTCAACAAGAAACTTGGTCAAGCATTATACCATGCTCTAGGAGCTTGTTTAAGACCATAAAGAGCTTTGTGAAGTTTGTAGACATGATTAGGTTTCTTAGGATTGACAAAGTCGGGAGGTTGTTTAAGATAAACTTCCTCTTCATTTTCCCCATTAAGAAAAGCACTTTTAACGTCCATTTGGTATAAGGTGATGTCATGGTGATTGGCATAAGCAAGTAAGATGTGTATGGACTCAAGTCCAGCAACGGATTCATATGTCTCACCATAGTCCATACCTTCGACTTAAGACGGTGCCTGTGCGGGTGGTGGGTTGGCCCGTGTAGCTTTTGGGCCCTGTCACCCAGGAAAAATCACCAACACTAGTGGTAATAAGGAGGAGGAAATCACCCTATGATGACTCAAGAGGCCAGACGCACGAAGAGAGGAGCCTGACGGAGGTCTCGGAGTTGGATGCTCGCGACCTCCACCACGCTCAGGGGTCATTGACGGGGTCCTAAACCCAAGGTACCCAATGTAAAGGAGCCCGACCTTGACCTTTACCATGGCCCACTAGGCCCAAGGTGCATCTGGTAACCCTAAGAAGGTGAAGGCAACGAGCGTGTTCCCCAAGATAGAGGGCGGCGGCAATAAAACATGAGGATTCATGATCATGAGCGTGTTCCACTAGGTACAGGCAAAGGCACATATAAACCATGAGGATTGAGTCGTGACTTAGCTTTTTGACATGTAGTGCAACGAGCAATAAAACGCTCAACATCCCGTCTCATCTTTGGCCAAAAGAAATGTGTAGCAAGTACATCCTCCGTCTTCTTCACGCCAAAGTGTCCCATTAATCCTCCTCCATGCGCCTCCTGCAACAACAAAAGACGAACAGAGCTAGCTGGAATGCATAGCTTGTTAGCACGAAACACAAATCCATCATTAACGACGAACTTGTTCCACACTCTTCCTTCTTTACAATTCTGCATTACATCTTTAAAATCAGCATCATGCACATATTGATCTTTGATGGTCTCCAAACCAAATATTTTGAAGTCAAGTTGTGAAAGCATAGTATAGCGATGAGACAATGCATCAGCAATAACATTTTCTTTTCCCTTCTTGTGTTTAATGACATAAGGGAAAGTCTCAATGAATTTAACCCATTTAGCATGTCTACGATTCAGTTTAGCTTGACTTTTAATATGTTTCAAAGATTCATGATCAGAATGTATAACAAATTCTTTGGGCCATAAATAATGTTGCCATGTTTCTAAAGTCCGAACAAGAGCATATAATTCTTTATCATAAGTAGAATAATTCAGACTAGGCCCACTCAATTTTCAGAAAAATATGCAACAGGTTTGCCATCTTGTAATAACACACCTCCTAATCCAATTCCACTAGCATCACATTCAAGCTCAAAAGTCTTATTAAAATCAGGAAATTGGAGTAAAGGAGCATGTGTCAACTTATCTTTCAATACCGTGAAGGCTTCTTCCTGTGCGGTACCCCAAAGAAAAGGCACATCTTTCTTTGTAAGCTCATTGAGAGGTGCAGCAATGGTGCTGAAATCTCTCACAAAACGCCTATAGAATCCAGCGAGGCCAAGAAAACTCCTCACTTGTGTGACCGTTTTGGGCTGCGGCCAACTCTCAATAGCTTCAATCTTGGCTTTATCAACTTCAATTCCCTGCGGAGTAACAACATAGCCAAGAAAAGATACTCGGTCGGTGCAAAAGGTGCACTTCCCAAGGTTACCAAACAAACGTGCATCACGTAGAGCAATAAAAACAGCACGTAAATGTTCCAAATGTTCTTCCAAAGATCTGCTATAAATCAATATGTCATCAAAGTAAACTACCACAAATCGTCCAATGAAACACGTAAAACTTCGTTCATTAATCTCATGAAAGTACTAGGTGCATTAGTTAACCCAAAAGGCATGACTAACCACTCATATAATCCAAACTTAGTTTTAAATGTTGTTTTCCATTCATCTCCCAATTTCATACGAATTTGATGGTATCCACTACGCAAATCAACTTTGGAGAATATTGTAGATCCACTCAATTCATCAAGCATATCATCTAGCCTAGGAATAGGATGACAATAACGAATAGTAATATTATTAATGCCTCTACAATCAACACACATACGTGATGTACCATCCTTTTTCGGCACTAGAATAATAGGAACAGCACAAGGACTAAGGGATTCGTGTATATAACCTTTGTTGAGAAGCTCTTGTACTTGACGCATAATCTCCTTCGTCTCCTCTGGATTGGTATGGTATGGCGCATGGTTTGGCAGTGAAGCACCGGGAATTAAGTCAATCTGATGCTCAATCCCTCGAATAGGCGGTAATCCCGGTGGCACGTCTTGTGGAAAGACGTCAGCGAACTCCTGCAAAATGTTAGTGACAGCAAGAGGCAAAGAGGAAGGCACGTCCTCGAAAGAAAATAATGCCTCTTTGCACACAAAAGCATAGCAAACAGATTTGCTGAAATCTAGCTCATCAATATCAGATTTGGTGGCAAATAAACATGCACTTTTCAATTTAATTTCAGAAGCAACACTAGATGGTTTATTATTAGGCTTCATTTGTTGCTCAAATTCTTTTGCCACAATCTGATTTTCACTCTTATTCTTCTCCTGTTTTGCTTTATTAGCTCTATTAATATCATCTTTCAAAATGGAATCAGGAGTCATAGGAAGCAAAGTAATATTTTTATCCTTATGAACAAGAGTATACTGATTGTTTCTACCATGGTGTACAGAATTTTTATCAAATTGCCATGGTCTACCAAGTAATAAGGAACATGCTTGCATAGGTACCACATCACAATCAACATAATCAGCATATGTAGAGATACTAAAATGCACACGAACAGTATGTGTTACCTTAACCTTGCCGCTGCTGTTGAACCATTGGATGTAGTAAGGATGTGGATGTGCTCTTGTGGTGAGAGAAAGCTTCTCCACCATCTCCATGCTAGCCAAGTTGTTGCAGCTCCCTCCGTCCATGATGACGCGCATAGAACGTTCCTTCATAACTCCCTTGGTATGGAACAAATTGTGCCTCTGATTTTGCTCAGCTTGTGTGACCTGCACACTCAAAACACATTGAGCAACTAAACATTCATACCTGTCAGCGTATTCAGGAGCCATGTATTGCGTCTCATGATCAGAATCAACTCCACCATGTTCTTCACGTGTAATAAGAGCCAAAGTCTCCTCATCATAGTCACTAGCGGACTCATACCCACCATCCTCGGTAGCAATCATCACACGCTGAGATTTGCATTCTCTCGCATAATGACCTCCTCCCTTACAACGACGACAAATAATATCACTTGTGTGCCCTGATGATGCTATGTAAGAAGAAGAACGATGTGCAGGCCCCGCAGGTGCGCTCTTGGCAGATAATGGTGGTTGTGCTTGTTTTCTTGTATCACGGCTGGAGGTGGCACCTGATGGAGGTGCTGGTGCAGTTGAAGTAGAAGATGCACGCGGTGTCCATGATGAAGGTCGGCCTGCAGAAAAGTTAGTTCGCGCCAATGCTTGTCGATCCTGCACTTCACGTTCAGCTTTACAAGCAAGATGGAATAAACGAGTGATATTAGTATACTCCTTATAGTCTAGAATGGTCTGAATCTCTCTATTTAATCCACCCAGAAAACGTGCAAGCATAGCTTCATTCTCCTCAACAATACCACATCTAATCATGCCAGTTTGTAATTCCTGATAATATTCTTCTACATAATTTTTTCCTTGTCTTAAACGCTGCAATTTTTGAAGCAATTCACGTTGATAATATGGTGGAACCCAACGCGTACGCATAGCAATTTTCAAAGCAGCCCAAGTAGTTGGAATAGGATATAATCTACAATGTTCAGACCACCATACACATGCAAAACTAGTGAAAGCACAAACAGCAGCAGCAACCCGTCTCTCCTCAGGATATTGTAAACATGTAAATCGTTGTTCAGTTTCTAACTCCCAAGTAAGATATATATCAGGAACATATCTACCCTCAAATGGTGGAATATTCAATTTCAGTTTAGGAATATGGACATCATCTCGTACCTGAGGTGGTGGTGAAGGCCTACCATTACGAATATATACCTGAGGTCGACCTGCTGGTGGTGGTGCTGGTGGCTGCACGTAGTTCGGATTTTGATCAACCTCATCCTCATAATCGCCCGCATACTCATCATCCTCCTGGGTACCAGCAGCAGCAGTAGCACGAGCCAAAGAAGCATTAACAACAGGAACAACAGCACCAGAAGTTTGGCCATCCTCAATAGGAACATGCTTCGCTCGTCCATACTGATTCGGAAGGAGGCGTTGTTGTTGTTGTTGCAGAGGTGCGATAGGTGCAGCCGGCGATGGTGGTGGAAAACGCGTGAGCAATTCATTAAACTGCTATCAAGCTTTGTTTTGAACGTCTTCTCAATGCCATCTATCCTCTCCATGGCCTTGTCAAATCTGTTGAGCACATCTTGCAC
Organism: Triticum aestivum; assembly: GCF_018294505.1. Taxonomy (NCBI): domain Eukaryota; kingdom Viridiplantae; phylum Streptophyta; class Magnoliopsida; order Poales; family Poaceae; genus Triticum; species Triticum aestivum. Next base: position 245,932,702 of record NC_057804.1, read on the forward strand.
ATGTCCACTCATCATTTGCTGAAATTTATCATGTAGCTGTTTGTTCGTCAGGTTCTCCCAATCAGTCTCATCGGCTTGTGATCCTACCATGGTTAGCAGCAAATAGAAACACACAAGAATATGATCCTACAGACTACTAAGAAGTGGTGATGGTGTATCACAAATCCGTCAAGCAAATCTCAAATTCTTACTAGTTCTTACCCAGCAGCAGGTGGTGATCGGCAACCGTTGTAGTCAAAACTCTCAAAGCTTGGATAGAACGATTACCAGGGAGAGTCAAACGCACGACGTAGATGTATGTGGAGCTGGGAAGGCTTATAATATGGTAGCAAAAAAGGATCAGCAATAATCAATTCAGAGATGCAAAGTTGAATAAACGCTCAACGACGGTACTGTGCTGGTCCTAGGCTAGACTGTACTAGAGACGCGAGCCTAGAACACTAACAAAATCACGGCGCTGCACGTAAACAAGGGAAAAGCACACTCTGGATTTTTCTTTTTCGCTCTTTTTTTTGCGCTGCTTTTTTTTTGCGCTTCTTTTTTTTGGCAAAAAATCACTATAATGGCGAGTGTCTCAAAACTCTTCCGAGGTCAAACTGACAGGATGGGCATGAAATTTTTTTGACCAATTTTTTTTTCGACTACCCGGACCCAAAAACTGGAAACGGGTCAAAAAAAACTTTCTATAACGGCGACTGTCTCAATACGCTTAGAAACACCTAAAAATAGGATAGCCAGAAAATTTTTTGACAAGTGCGTTTTCGAAAAAATTTGGGCCTAAACGGAGGGTGGTTTCCGGACTCTTTTTTTTTTCGAAACCTACTCCGGCAAGGAAACACGAATCGGAATCTAGATGGATCTCGAAAACAAACCTAATATGACAAGAACTCGGATTGGTGGTGGATATATGGTGGTAGATGGCAGCGGTGGTGGTATATGACAGCGGTGGTGGTATATGGATACGGATTCGAAGCGGTGGCGGATAAGCGGTGGTGGTAGATGGCAGGGGCGATGATGATGGTGCAGCGGCGGCGTGACAACTTATGACCAGAACTCGAAACTCTAAAAGACTAGACTCTAAGACCAGCAACTAGACACGACGATGCAACCGCAAATTCAACAAAGCAAAACCCTAAAAAGATTATGCAATGGCTCAGACTGGTTCGGATATGATGAACTAACCCTAATTTTTTGTGGCTTTTTCGTGGACTATAGGTATGAAGAAAAGACTCGATCTAAACTACGAGAAACTGTAAAATCTCACCGAGCAACCTGGAAATCTGATACCACTTGATAGAGGCAAAGGTGTCTCGTCTTTCGATGAGATGATGGATATCGCTTTGGTGGAAGTCGACTTTGACGATCCGACTACGAACGTGCGAGGACGTCGCGCCTTAGCAATCACTAAACCAACTCCGAGAGGTTATTGGCCACACCGGAGCACGATCAACCTAGGGTCTGTTTCCTGCGAGCAAACGAAGAACAAGCAAGAAACTGAGATTGCAATCTGGATAGTGCGAATATAAGATGAAAGCTTTATTGATCAAGGTGGGGTTTTGTGACGCCTTTGTCTGGTCGTTGAACACAAACGAAGTACGCGAAGTTGCAGCTATGGCGAACTTTAATCTAAACAAAACCCCCCAAAGTCTAAACGGTGCCCTAAGGGCTGTATATATGGAGGAAGAGGGGGGAATTTCGTGGCCCTTGGTGGAGGGGTCCGAAATCAACCCTATCTCTTGTTTCCCCACACATACGGACTCTAAAATAGCCTATACTTATGTATTTCGAAATTACAAGGGCCTGGCCCAATAATAAGGTGACGCAGCACCTAGAATAGCCTCGGGACGAAATTTATGAAGTGGCATCTTGTATATTTCGTCCAAGGCTTCATGCACCCATTATGGTGGCTTCAAAGTCCTGAAATCATCACTTGTAACTCTGTTCTTGTTCCCCTTGCGCATGGCATCATCTCCATGCTTGTTCTTGCTCCAATGTTCATCCTTCTTCAAGCTAGGCCCTTCATTTGTAAGCAAAACAAATGTATCCAATTTAGGCAGCATCATATTCTCATGAACATTAGAATCATTACCAAGAAACGAAAGTACCTGATAATTTAATTGGCGTGCGCGAGCTCTAGTAATTGGTCCCGTATATGTAGCAGTAGGGGTTGTGGGTGTAACAATGGTATTGATGTCCTCATCAACAATACCCATCGGTATAAATCGATACCCATGACCATACCCATCGGGTATCCTATACCCAATGGGTATCCCATGGATACAATCTATGGTATTTAAATTTATGAAAAATAGAGAAATGAGTCTAAAATTCAAGTGATGATAAGCGAGTAGTATAAGACCAACCTAGCCTCCTCTGGTGGGTGGTCTCTTGGAGGAATCAAGCGAGTATGATCAACGGTTGGTGGAATCTCAACGTAGTGGGAGACGACTGTGGGAATTGGGGATCGCTGGATCGAGAGATGGACAGGAGTTTCCGACGACGAGAATTCAAGATTTCATCTTTTCGAGGAGACATATATGATGTAGGGGGAGTGGCGAGAAAGCGTGGGTGAGCATATGAGCTATGGCCGGTTTAGGGAATACAAGATTTAGGGATGGGCCATTGGAGTTGGATGTTGACACCACATGTCATACGACTTATTTTCATTTATTAATTTTTTGTGGGTATCCATTGGGTTACCCATGGATGCAATTTCATACCCATGCCCTATCCATATATTTTGCGGGGTATGGATACCCATTACCCATGAATACAAAACCTCTTCATGTCTTGCCCATGCCCATTGTATTCGGGTAGGGTACCCGCGGGTACCCATACCCATGGGCAAAACTGCCATTCCTAGACCGATCTGCCCGGCAACTCGGACCCAAGCGGCCCGGCTGGATGCTCCATGAAGGGTAGACCGCGTGGTGCGCTCGAGGCCACTGTCATTGGCCACGGCCTCACTGGCTAGCCCTCATGGCATGCCAGCCGATAACAGACGGCATGGGCCCCACACGCGAGTCGTCAGTGCGACCGCAACGCACGGGACGTTTGGAGCGACCGGACCAGCCAAATGGGAGGCAAGGATACCTCCAGGCAGGTCCGAGCGCATCTTTGCGCGTAAGAAAGCATGCGATGCCTCAGCCACGTGTGTTGTGCGGCCGCCTCGACCCAATGATAATGGCCCGATGGGTCCGAGCACATCTTTGCGACCCAATGACAATGGCCCGGATGGGTCCGAGCACATCTTTGCGCGTAAGAAAGCACACGATGCCTCATCCACGTGAGCGGCCACCTCGACCCAATGACAGTGGCCCCGGGCGAGCCAGACGGTACACCCGTCATGGACCATCCAGCTGGGTGGCCCGGGTAGATCGGATGGCTCGCGTCAGCCCGAGAGGCTCCTGCGGCACGCCACCGCGCAACGGACGTCCAGGAGCCTCTCTTTGCGCGCGAGGCTGGTACTTCACCATCCTTCATAGGAGTAAAAAGACGAACAGAGCTTCCGCCACATTCCAATGCCTAGGATAGGAGTCATGTCCGCTCCCGACCCGCCCCCAACCCATCGCCCACTGGCCCATACCAGCGGCATTCACTCCGGCGCCGCCGGCCACCGCACATCCCTAGACGCTCTCCTACCTGGCCTGCCTTGCACGTCCGTCCCTGCCGCTTCCTTGGGGCTCCCTGACCTGCGGCGCTCTTTGCGGCCGGCTCCGCGGGAATCTGATCCAGATCCAGATTGGGGCACTCCTCCGCCTCCGCCTCCTGGTCGCCCTTCCAGCGTGGACTCTAAGGTGGACTGCGTCCTGGAGACCCCGCCCGAGCTCCTTCCCCGCGCGCTCCCAACCACCATCTTCAATGCTCCTGCTTCAGGCCGTTTCGCCAACACGTCATGCATTGATGGTGTTAATGGCGGAGACCATTCGGGATGGCTTGTGTGCTTTCAGCCCGCCCCTGCGCAGGCCGCGGCTGAGCAATCTCTCTTGCGCGGCGCGGCGACTGCGGGGCTCGAGGATGATGTGACGACTCCATGGATCGAGGTCAGGCATGGGCGGCCGCGCCCTGCGCCGGCCCCTGTTGTTGCCTTCACTCCCCGCGCCCCTCCTCCCTCCTGGATAAAAGGCCTCTGCTTCCACTGTCTCAAGCCTCGACATCGCGTCGTGGATTGTCGCGACCCTGTCACCTGCAGACGGTGCTTCCGCTCCAGCCACATAGCACGTGGCTGCACCCACGCTCCGCGCCCGCACCTGCGCCCCGGTGCTCCCTCGCCCGCTCTGCGTCGAGCTCCTCCTCCCGCGCCTGCTCGTGTCCGCCTGCCGGCGCCCATGCCCGTGCCTCCCCAAGCTGCTATGGCTTCCTCCTCCGCTACATCTTCGGCGCGGGATGGTGACCACAATGCCCACCCGGAGGTGTTCGCCTTCATCCACAACACCCCGGCCATGCACGTGGAGGCGGCGCTCCTGGAATCCAACAGGGTGGTGGCCTGGTTCGACCGCGACCGCCGTGCCTCCACCAACGAGGTTGTTGCGGTCATTGCGAACGAGGTTGGTGCCTTGGTGCCGGATGTCATCGTCGTCTTCCACTTCCCCGAGCGGTTCCTGGTGCGTTTCATCCACAAGCATCACGCTGACATCGCCACATCCCGCCGGGAGCTCCCGTTCGGCGACACCAAGCTTCAGATGCGTGCCTGGCGCCTGGAAGCCCATGCTGAGCATGTCGACCTCCGCCACCACGTGCGCCTCTGCCTCGAGGGGCTGCCGTTGTATGCTTGGGACGAGGAGGCGGTCGCCAAGGCCGTCGGCTCCGGCTGCTCGCTGGACTACATCGAGCCGGCATCCAAGATCAAGTCGGTGACCGATGTGCTGGCCTTGTGGGCGTGGACGCCATGCCCAAGCAGGGTGCCAAGGGTGAGCTGGGTCACATTCCCCGCCCGCAACGGTGGCGCCCCGGTGTACGGATGCAAGCGGCTAGAGCATCGTGTCCTAGTCCACCTCGACATCCATGAAGATCCATCCTCCGACAAAGTGGTGTCCAGGCCTAACCCCTGGAAATCAAACATCGTGGATGGGGAGACGTTGTTGCGTGAAAGGCGCGAGCGCATCTCTCGTCCTATTCAGCGGGACCGCCAAGACCGCAGGGACCGGGACGACGAAGGGGACCGTGGCCGGGGGCGCGACGGCCGGGGCACGTCCAGAGGCGGGCAAGGCTGGGGCGACCGCATCCGCCGGAGCCTCTCCCGTGCTCCGCGTGATGAGCAGCGCGACACCGGCAGAGAACGCCGAGATGGGCGTCAGGGGAGCCGCGATGGTCACCGCCGCGACAACTCTGGGATACCCGTTGTCCAGGGCGTTGTTCCGGTGCCTCTCGGCTCTGGATCCCTGTGCGCTCCTCCCATGCATGTTAGGGAGCTTGAGCCTGCTTCGGATGCTGTCGGCGCTCGGGGCAGTAGCCCGGTCAGGCAGCAGCGGCCGGCCTCTGCCAGGCGCATATCCAGGGACGCCCGCACCCCCCGACATCACCACCCCTGTCTCCTACAACGGTGCTCCGAACCCCGCCGGCCTCCAAGCGTGACGAAGCTCATGCTGCTGCGGCAGCCTCCCAAAATCTGAGTCCGGCGCTCATCGAGCTTTGTTTGCCGACCATGATGCAGCGACCTCTTCTGGACATGTCCCCGATGCGGCCCCCAGGCTTTGAAGTCTCGCCCACCCCGCCTCTCCAGTGCAACGGCAACTTGCAGTGAACCCCTTCGCCAACCCGTGCTCGCCTTGTTGATGCTGGACACGACCTACCCGCTGGCTTGGCGGAGCTCGTTGTGCCCTGTCTCGAGCTCCCAGGAACGCTCTTCTGCTCAAAACAGCCGGCGCTCCTGCCGCTCACATCTGTGCAACCTTCTGAAGCACCCATGGCATCACCGAGGCCAAGCCCTTTAGCAGCCCGTCGGAATACTTTGGCAGGCATATGGATCTCCAAGGAAGGCAGGATCTCTCTGCAATGGATCAGGCGTCCTTCCAACCGCACGCCGGCTGCCCCGGCTGCAAAGGTGGCTGAGCGCCTTGTTTTTCGCAGCCTGGGCATAACCAAAGATGGTGAAGATGTCACCGCTTCGACCCTGAATGTGTTCACGGAGAGATTCAAGGAGCAGCTCCCTCCTGAAGTGATTGTGGCCATGAGGGATTTTTTCAAGCTTGACGATAGTGCTATTGCTGTTGTCGAGGACGCGCTGATAGACCACGGTGGTGCAGCGGCTATGGACTCTGTGGGGCTGGAACAAGATGGCCAGGGATCGCAGCCGGCGATCGCCTGAGTAGGTAGTCTCTGGGTTAGGGCCTTCATGTTTGTTATGTTAGTACGCCATCCTGATGCTTTCCAGGGGATTGCACTTGCTACTAGTTTGCACGTATCCAGTTCGTGCATAGGCATTAGTTACTTTGGGTCTTGTAGATGGGACCGTGTTCCCATTGTGTGTGTGTGTGGATGTTTAGTCAGGTTCGGCCATGGGCCATGTACCTGGGACTTGGATCCCCTCCTGGTTGTATTATTGTCATTCCATATGTTAGTCAAAGGGCATCTGCTGTGCACCCATGATAGAACAGCCTATCAATACACTCAGCTGGAATGTGAGAGGGCTACCATCTCTGACACCACTTGTCATTTGGTCTGTCTCCAGGAGACTAAGTTGAGCACCGTTGATAGATACATTGCTGCTTCTCTCGGTGGAAACAAGCTTCAGAGTTTCGTGCACCGCCCGGCCACCGGAACCAGGGGTGGAATCCTTATGCGATGGGATGATAGCCTCCTTCATGTCTCCGACATCACCACCTCGACTTTTTGTCTCTCTGCTATGGTGCGGATTCGCGCTTCCGACTCCTCCTTCAAAATCACGTCCGTCTATGGCCCCACCGACAGCGCCTCCAAAGATGCATTCTTTGCGGAGCTGCTTAGACAGAAGCCACCTCCGGGAGTGGCATGGCTTGCCACTGGAGACTTCAACCAAATCTACCGTGCCAGGGATAAAAACAAACGGAATGTTAACTGTAGTAGAATCAATCGCTTTCGTGCCGCTTTGCAATCTTGCAAGCTCAAGGAGATCCATCTACAGAACAGGTGTTTCACCTGGAGCAATGAGAGGACAAATCCCACCATTTGCAAACTTGACTCCTTCTTCTGCAACGCCGAGTGGGACACCACCTTCAACACCCATGTGTTGCACGCCTTGTCGTCATCCCTCTCCGACCACTGCCCTCTCTTGCTTGCTGACGACAAAGGACCCAAAAGACCTCGGTCCTTCAAGTTTGAAAATTTCTGGACCTCCCTTCCAGGATTCCATGACATCGTCCAAAAGGCATGGGACGAGGGCGTGTCACACACGGAGCCTTATCTCATATTGCATCACAAGCTCAAGAAGACCGCGCTACGTCTCAAGGAGTGGAGTAGAAGACTCTTCTCAGCAGCGAACATTCACTTCCACGTGGCACTACTCATGATCCTAAGGTTGGACATTGCGCAGGAATCGCGCCCCCTATCGCCGGAGGAGCTTGACCTACGTGCTAGACTAAAACGCAGGGTGATCAGTTTGGCAGTTCTGCAGAGGGCCAGAAAGAGCCAATGCGCCCTAATCTCTAACCTCAAGGAGGGTGATGCAAACACAAAGTTCTTCCACCGCCGCGTCAATGCCCGAAGAAGAAAGAACCACATCCACCGCATCAAGCTTGCAAGCGGTTGGGTTACTGACCATGGCGAAAAAGAAAAGATCATCCATGACCACTTCTCTGAGGTCATGGGGAAGGGGCACACGAGCAACCTTGACTTCAATTGGGAGGAGCTCAACGTGCAGCCGGTCGACCTTCACACTCTGGATGACACTATCACTGAGGACGAGGTTTGGAACGCCATTAAAGAAATGCCAAGCGGCAAGGCTCCCGGCCCGGACGGCTTCACGGGTATCTTTTTCAAGAAATGTTGGGCCATCGTCAAACCTGATATCATGCGAGTCATCCACCGGTTTGACTCCCTTCACACGTCCAATCTTCAATGGTTGAACTCCGCCAATGTGGTGCTCTTGCCCAAGAAGGATGGCGCGGAGGGCATCTCCGATTATAGGCCCATAAGCCTCATCCATGCCATTGCCAAAATCATTGCTAAGGTGCTCTCCTTGCGGCTTTCCCCGCATATGGATGCCCTCATCTCCAACGCCCAAAGCGCCTTCATAAAAAAGAGAAGCATCCATGACAACTTCACGTATGTGCGGAACTTTGCTCGACGCCACCACAAGCGCAAGACCCCTGCCCTTCTGTTCAAGCTTGACATAAGAAAAGCCTTCGACTCTGTCAAATGGGAATTCATCCTGGACCTCCTGCAACGTAGGGGTTTCCCTAGCAAATTCCGTGACTGGATTGCCGCACTGCTTTGCTCCTCATCCTCGCGTTTCCTGCTCAATGGCTGCCCGGACCTCCCATCTATCATGGTCGTGAATTTCGTCAAGGGGACCCGATCTCGCCACTGCTATTCGTCCTCGCAATTGACCCGCTTCACCAAATTCTTGAGTTGGCAACTAGGAAGGGCCTCCTGCATAAGATTCGGGGATGAGGCGCTATGATGAGAACCTCCTTATATGCGGATGACGCAGCTATTTTCATGGCCCCAATCAAAAGCGACGTCGACAACCTCGCCACCATCTTGAAGGGTTTCGGTGATGTCACGGGTCTATGCACCAACTTCCACAAGAGTTCGGTTGTGCCAATCAGATGTGCCAATGTTGACTTGGATCATGTCCTCAGTGTTGTTCTCGTGTCTAGAGCCACCTTCCCGATGAAATACCTGGGACTCCCACTCTCGGTCTGGCAGCTCAAGACTGTGGATTTCCAATACCTTGAAGACAAGGCGGCCGACAAGCTTGCCACCTGGGACGGCCAAAACATCACCACCATCGGGCGCACGACACTTGTCAGATTGGTTATTGCCTCCCAAGCAGTGTATGCCATCACACCTCTCATCGTGCCACCACGCTCTCTTCACAACATCAACAAATTGGAGAGAGCTTTCCTTTGGTCTGGATCGGATAAGACGACCGGTGCCAAATGTAAAGTGAATTGGAAGGTGGTTTGCCGCCCCAAGGAGTATGGAGGCCTTGGGGTTCTAGACACTGACAAGTTTGCTCGAGCCTTACGTCTTAGGTGGCCATGGTATGAATGGAAGGAGCCAAAGAAGGTTTGGGTGGGGCTTGGGAACCCTTGCACGGAGGAGGACATGGACTTCTTCTATGCCTCAACGACCATCATTTTGGGCAACGGTGCTAATACACCTTTTTGGGATTCCCCATGGCTTCTTGGGCGGAAACCGAAGGACATTGCCCCTTTGATTTATGAGGCCTCCACGCGTAAGAACTGGAAGGTGTGTGAGGCCCTCCATGGAGATGCTTGGATTCTTAAGATCGGTCGCAAAACCATCGTCTCCGGTGCCCACATCCTCCAAATCTTCACGTTATGGATGCTTGTGCATGACCTACACTTGGATCAACAAACTGACGATGACATTATTTGGAAACACGCCAACGACGGGTCCTACTCCGCGGCCACCGCCTACATGGCTCAGTTTCTTGGATTGACACTTTCGCCCATGGACTTTATGATCTGGAAGGCTTGGGCCCCTCCTAAGATCAAGTTTTTTGCTTGGTTGGCTATCCAAGACCGGATTTGGACAGCCGACAGATTGGAGCGACGCGGTTGGCAAAACTGTGAACTTTGCCCGCTTTGCAAACGTGTTGGCGAGACGGGTGCACACCTCTTCTACAAATGCCGCTACACCATAAGGCTATGGAACTCGATCATCCTTGAATTTGGTCTAGCGCACATGGACACCTCCTCTTGGCATTTGGATGGATCCGTTTTGGAATGGTGGGAAAAGCAAACCTGCTTGCAAAACCCAAACCGATGAGCCTTGGCCTCACTTATAATGCTAGTCTCTTGGACGATCTGGAACGAGCGTAATGCTCGGGGCGGGTCTTCCGACACAAGAGCGCACCGCCTCCGGTCCTTCTCCGTGCTATCATCAACGACGTCAAGCTTTGGGTGCTCGCGGGAGCTAAAAAACCGGGGTGTATTCTTGTGCGCGAGTAGTTGCCATGCTGGGCATATGGGTCATTTGTAACACTTTAAAACACTTCTCTCTTATTTAATGAATGAGGCAAATCTTTTGCCTCCGTTTCGGAAAAAAACGAACAGATATTTTGTTTATATTCATCCATTTTATGACTGGAATTGCATCAGCATATGTGATAAAAACAACATTCTGGACTCGGAACACGAGAACTTGCTGGCATAGTTCAGATTGGCACTTTGTCACGGGCCAAATAAATTGAGAAGACTTTGGTATCGGATGTCCTAGCTTCCTGGCTAGATTAAACTGGAACATTCCAAGTACCACAAGTTCAAAATTACAACTGGAATTGATGAGAAATGATCATATAGGTTCAACTGTAAAAAAAATAGTGTTACAATGGAAGGGGGTGTCCTGAAATGCTAGAGATCTAAGCTTCCAACCAAATGAATCCAACATCAAATGCACCTGCTTATAAGAACAGAAAAAGGAGAACCTAATGTACACAAGTAACTACTTGAGTTCCTTCCCCAGTCTATACAATGAAATTCCACGAGAAAAAAGTGCACCAAAATAATTCATGAAGCGACAAATTAATTTATCATCACACACCTTGTTTGCCAAACATTGTGCAGGCAACAGCGCGGAGTGGACACTCAGTTTTCTCTAAAAGTACCACTTCTCGGCAACTTACCGAGCACGGGCAGTGGACGGTTGTTTTGATGAGCGGCTGGACTTGTGTTTCCGCTTTTGGTTCCCAACTGCGGAAGAATTGACCAATGGTCCAGACCAAGTAGGCACGGAGCTTTTCTCATGAGAAAACACAGTGCTGAAGGAAGTTGGGTCTGGGGGTTCATACAGTGGGTCCATTTGATTTGAAGAACCCAAAGGGAAACCAACTGCACCATCCTGATGCGGGGGAGGAAACTTTTCACTCTTGCTTTTCGCATTTGCATGACTTACTATCCTCCTTTTCTGTAAGAAAGTAAAATAGACACGAGTTAGCAGCATTACGAGAGCACGGTACCTTTTTCGGTCATTCCCAGTAGAGGTTCATCGTGAAAACTACAGCTCATCGTGAAGAACTGGGACCAAACGAGTGATGCCACCACCTCAGCTCAGTAGGCAACTCAACTTAAACTTAGACAACTAAGGGCATGGCCAATGTATAGCCTTAGGGTGATGCTCCGCAGGCCATGTAGGATCGGATATCAGGAAAAGTAGGTTCGGATGGTGTAGCGGGACCCTCGGCAGGAGGCGGGTGTTTGGGAAGAAAAAATGTGGTCCGGTGCATAAATGTGAAAAGTTGAAGTGAAGAGTAGGGATGCATGTGTAGTGGGAGTCTATTTTTTATTATTTGATGATGCCCACTAATAGTAGTTTGCATTGGGGAGAAAAAATCAATATAGATGCCTCAAGCTACTTTTCGTAATGGAGCATCTGTATCCCTAAGTTCCAAAGAAAACTAGCTCGTAGAAACAAATATAAAATAACTGAGAGTTAGTGAGGAAGCAAGTTCATTGAACATACATCAATATTTACTTGAAGCTCGGCATTTGCCTCTGGAGCTGGAGCTCCCCTGGGCCGGTCACGTGTCCTTGCCTTGCTAGCTCCATCACCATTAGGTCTACCACCAGCAGCTCTTGAACTGTTGATCATGCCATGAATAAGTAAGGCAGCATTCAAGCGCTCAACTCATATGAGACCATGAACAGGGAACGTAGCTTCAAGGAAATTTGGTTATTTGCATAAAGGGGGGATTTGATGACTCGAGACTTCATAGAATTGATTGGGAAGGCGAGATTAATTGGCTTTTGACCCAACAATGAAGTCTACATAGCATGTCCACATAAATCCTGGAATCTTGGCATAACAAATAATACGTACTACTTTAAGAACAAATAGGAGTATGCTCTTAAATTTTTAACCTTTATTAGTAATTATAGTGCAACAATCTACCGGGTAAGAACTACTCCCTCTGTCTCAAAATGTAAGACATTTTTTGACATTACTCCTACATTTTATTTTGCAACCAGGGCCAGCCCATAGACCAGGCCAACAAGGCTACCGGGAGAATGAGGGACCCACATACTATGCTATAATAGTAACCAGAATACTATCTTCCAATACGCCCAAGAGCCAAGAGACTATTGAACTATTCAGATGTAGATGCAATACATAATACTCCCTCCGTCCCAAAATTCTTGTCTTGGATTTATCTAAATACGGGTGTACCTAATACTAAAACGTGACTTGATACATCCGTATTTAGACAAATGTAAGACAAGAATTTTGGGACGGAGGGAGTACCTATGAATCGAAGTTTGTTCCTTCAACAGTTCACTAAGCACTAATATAGTAATAAACGGAGTTTGCCAGCAGAGAAAATATTCTATTTTATCAAGCAAATGATCCTGTACTAGCATCATGAACTAAGAATTTTATATATGCAAAAATATGTTGAAAGGCCAAAAAATATGGCATATGAACAACACCGGCAAAGAGATGCCAAGGGACAAAGCATAACACAAAAACAAACATAGCTAACAGAATGAGTTCCAAGGTGACAAACCGTCTGGCTTCTTCATCTCTTCGCTTTGCATCCATTTCTTTGCTTGGGGGATATTTTGGGAGACTCGATGGTTCGCATGCATAAGGTTCAGTGGTAAAGAACTGTGTGAATAGCAATTAAGATTTTTTTAGTAAAATAGTCCTATATAATCAACACAAATGGTTAACACATTATCCAATTTTATATGTTATTCGAAAATCAAAAATACGAAACTGAAGGCAAAATTGAAACTTTGATCATCCACAGATATACAAGTAGAATCTCCAGAATGGCTGCACCAAGCTAGATTACAGCGGTGGTCATATCTGGTGGGACAGGAAGGTTTTTCAGTGCTCTTTCAAAAATTGACTAATTTACAGCCACACATCAATGTGGCACCAACAGTGAAGCTTTGAGAGTGCAATCTGGGATTTTAGACAGTATGGACTATGGACGCACAAAACAAAGGGTCAATGTGTTCGGTTGTGATAAGACCCATGGTCCAAATGAGACTATCATGCTACTAACCATGTGATGGCTTATCAGGTTCCAGAATAAACTGGTTATTTCAGTATGAATAGAATGCCAAATATTCACATGGGCTACAAGTGCAATATGCTTGTCCGGTTGTCATCTCAAACCTAAATCTACATCAACAGCTACCGACTAAAAAAATATACTCTAGCGGAAATATTATGTTTTCAACTACTTCCTCCGTTCCGTAATATAAGAGAAAACACTCTTATATTATGGGACAGAGGGAGTAGTTTACAACAGGAACATTTAGCTATTGTTAACATGCATACATAATTCTGTATGGCATTCAGGTTGCCTAAATCAATAAATATTGCGTTTATAAAAAGACAATGGCTTCAAAATAAATATAGAATTTTAAGTTGCTAGGACAGGATAGTAAGAGCTCATAGCTAGCTTACATCACTTCTTAATGCAGAGGACGCTGTCAAACGATCAGCCGGATCAATTGCAAGCAGTGTTTCAATCAACCGCAGTGCGGATTGTGGAAAATCTTTGAATGTATCCGTTATTCGTCTTTTGTATGGCTGCTGAGGCTTAAATATCGTTGCATGAGGCAACTTCGACTTTTTCCAATATTCTTCTGTGGGGGAGCCACACAGCTTAAAAATTTTGTGCAGCTGTTCCACCTGAAAGGGCCAGGCATGGTCAACAAAATGATACATGGGAAGATAAAAGCAGTACCTGTTCACTGGATTGGTCGGTCTGAAGTCGGAACAGCTTAGTGTATAAATAGTGTGAGATCATGCTAAACTAAGCTGACACATGAATGCTTAAACACACAAAACATGCAGCAAGAAAGAAGATTTCAAGGCGGATCAATGTGTCTCTGGCCACATCAGGTGTTCAAATTTCACCAACGTCTACGGTGATGTAGTGACATGACTTGATTACATAGGAATTATATGCCACAAACAAGATAAAGAGGCATTTCAAGGAGTTGGGTATATTATTGCTAACCTCGGTTCGGCCTGGCATAATAGGCCTCCCAGCCAACAACTCCGCGAGTATACATCCCGCGCTCCATAGGTCCACGCCCACCCCATAATCGGTCGCGCCCAAAAGTAACTCTGGTGGGCGGTACCATAGTGTCACAACCCTGCTTGTCATTGGTTGCTTACGGCTTGGATCAAAGAATGACGCCAGACCAAAATCTGCAATCTTCAACATGCCATTGTTATCCAAAAGCAGATTCGACCCCTTAATATCACGGTGCAACACCCCGCGGTCATGGCAGTGCTCCAGCCCCGACAACAGCTGGTTCATATAGCACTTAACCTGCAGGTCAGCAAAGCCAGACACCTCGATTAGGCTCACATTTCATTGCACGGTGTCACAGGGGCACCAGAGGCAGCAGCACTGGGATCTCGGAGACCTGTGGCTCGGTGAATTTAATATCCGGGCTGGCGACCAGCCCGGCGAGGTCGTGCTCCATGTACTCGAAGACGAGGTAGAGGCTGCAGGACATGCGAGAGGTGACGAGGCCATCGATCTTGATGACGCTGGGGTGGTCGAGGCGGCGGAGGATGAGGATCTCGCGGGCCATGAAGCGAACGCTCTCGGGCTCGAGGTTGTCGAAGCGCACCTTCTTGAGCGCCACGATCTTGCCGCTCACGGTATCCCGCGCCTTGTACACATTGCTGTACGTGCCCTGGCCGATCTGCCCACAAAAGGCGCAAGCTTTCTTCAGACCCAATGGCGGCTGCTAAATGCAAAAGGAACCGGGCCTGGGGAAGGGGCGCGCGTACCTTGTCGATCTTCTCGAAAGAGTCGGCGCGACGCGGGGTCCAGCCGTCGATGGCCTCGCCCGCGACGGCGGAGAGCCAGGCGGGCCAGCCGGCGGCGACCTGCTCCCCGCGTGCCCTGTTGGCAAAGCTGCCGCCGAGACGGGCCTCGGCCACCGAGCGCGACGACCGGGACCGCCTCTCCTTCCTGGCGGGCTTCTCGGCCGTGGCCGGGAACTTGTCGCCCTCTTGCGGCGGCGCCTGCTCGGGCTTCGGCTCGGGAGGCGGGCGGTCGGGAGTAGGAACGGCGGAGGGGCGGCCGTGGACGCAGCCCATGGGGGTCGGTCACCGGCGGCGGCGGCGCATGGGCCGACTGGAGTAAAGTGGGCGGCGCGACTGAGTGTGTGTGTGGGGGGGTTGTGGGGGGGGGGGGGGGGGGGGGGGGGGTTTGACTCCCTCCGAATCTCCGATGCTGATGGCTGCCTTCCCACACACACCTCTGGCACTGGCTCTGGCCTGTACCTGTGATCCATGTGAGGGTGATAAAGAAGGGACTTTCATGAAAGGAAAGGGGGAGGATTTATAGGACGAGTATATAGAGTATATAAAACATGGCCAGTCTTTTGGCTTTTGTTTGTTTTGCTTGGTTTTTCTTTACCCTTGGTTGCTTTTTTCGAAAAACTAACGGCCACAAGTGTGGCATCTTGCACATCGGCCACACGCCTCCATCACCACCCATTTTGTTACGTATGAATAGATGACATCGGTAGTAATTTTTTTGGTTTTCGGCTTCAAAATATTTTATCTCCTAATTAAAAAATCGAATTAAAAATCCGTTTTCACCATTAAATCCATCTCGCCGAGATCTTCAAAACTAGACCCTATGTTGATATGTTTCGACGAAAAAAAATTACCCAAAAGTTGCCATGTTACACTGTAGTTGCCATAGTGCTTAAATTAAAGTTGCATGTGGCAATTTTAGTTTGTAGAGCATGACAATTTTAATTTTTTGATGATGGCAATTCCAGTACTTTGACCATGAAAATTACTTTTTTATGAACCATGGCAATTTTAAGTGCATGTATCGTGGCAATTTTAGTTTATGGTTCATGGCAAATCTAGTTTCTTAATTCCTCGTTTTATAGTATGTCAAAATTTACTTTTAAATGTAGAAGAAAATAGCTAAAACATATCATGGCAACTTAAGTGTAAACATCATGGCAATTCATATGCAATAGACATGGCAACTTTTAACCCAAAAAAATCGTCGAAATATATTAATATGAGATCTAGTTTCGAAGATCTCGTCGCGAGGGATTTAATGGTGAAAACGGATTTTCAATCGGATTTTTCATTTAAGAGATAAAACATTTTAAAAACTGAAAATCCAAAAAAAATCTCACATGCATGCGGTGATGTGGCGCGGTCTGTGTGTTATAGAACGTGTGGGCGGGTTTGGCTCCCATCACACGTGTGGGCGTTAGCGTTGTCCTTTTGTTTCGTTCATGGTTGATCTCTCGTATAAACAAACGCGGTTTCTCTTTCGGTTTCTAAAGTCTGCTAGTAAAGAAACATCTATGCTTAATGGTTATTCTTTTTCTGGTGACAAATATCATGTGCAATGTCACGTCACCACATGCACACACTGGTACCATGCTTCACTATATTAGATCATCCGTTGCGTTATTTGTGCAAAGAGCAACTTTAGCCAGCAAATTAAGTAAGCTATGGCGGCTATGCAGTGGATTCCTTTTATGAATTATCCCCAAATGGCATTATCAAGAAATGCAACCAAAAGGGTAGATGAACAATAAGTCTTTTTTTCAAAATCATCCACAAAATACGATGCCAATGACTATTGTCATGTTATGCCATTTCTCACTCATCCTTTGTTAGGGTAGCCCGTTAAGATCCTGGACTTGTCCCTTCTCCGCATCTAGCCACTCAAAACCACTCACTGCACCCTAGAGTGTGCATCAAGTAACGACTGTGGATGGCGTGAACAGGCACAAACGTACTCATCGGGTGGACGTCACACCTGCCATGTGATAGGATGTGATGATCAGCAAGGCTCTCCCCGCCTCATCTGCATTCATAAGTTGCTTCGGTTCCTATTACTTGAAGACCAATTGCAACCACTAAGCAAAGCAACGATGAGGCCGGATGTGCTCCAACCACAGTGTTAGCCTATGTGACGATATGCCAAATGAACATTATGTCGTGGCATACCATCTAACAGTGTCTTGGACTAGGGGGTACTCAGTACGTCGGCCTGGTAGTTCTGGGCCGGGCCGAGGACCCCTAGACCATCGAAGAATGGGTCGTGTTTACCATGAATGTCAGCATACTCAAGATGGAATCCTCTGAAGACTCGACGCACACTTCAAGACATGTTCAAATCTTCGGCAAGCTTATCCCTAGATGTAACTGGCCTATATGTAACCCTAGGTACCCCTAGTCCCTATATAAGCTGAGTGGTTTAGTCCATAGGGTAGAGAAGTTAGATACATACACATACGATCTCGAGGTATATCACCCTGTACTTCGTACCTCCGTCACATCAATACAATCAAAGCAGGACGTATGGTTTCAGCTCTTTGAGAGTGTCTTAACCTAGGTAAACATCATGTCCCTCTTCTTCATGTTACCATCAAGCTAAGATCCACAGCTCGGGACCCCCTACCCGAGATCCGCCGGATTCAACCCCGATAATGCTTTCCCATGCAGGTCCTGTTGTGTGTTCAAGGCAGCTCGATGGCTCATCTTCGGATTGACGACAGTATTGGCAGTGGGAAGACCTTCTTTCTCAGACAACTTTTGGTCTTTGGCAGCGTCACACTCTACGCGATATAACTGGCCACCTCGGCCAGATCAAGAATCTCACTCCAGGTCAGGCCATCAGGTTTGGAAACTGGAATACGAGACGGATGCCCACGATGAACTCGCATTCTCGGGCTGGGTGTTAGACCAGTCCGAGGACATCACCGACACTGTCACGCCTATCTCGGATTCAATCTCGGATCAGGACTACGGCACAGATCACACTTTGTATCTGGCTTCGACCTCGGAGCCAAACACTGCCTCGTCGGATCAGATCTCAAGTTCGGCCGACAAAATCCTAGAGGCCATGTCGAATGGGACCTCGGACAAGCTTCAACTAAGTCTAGTCCTCGATCAATGTATGGGCGAGGCCGACAAGGCGCTTCTGAACCAGATGTTATATCGGATTTAGAGCCTCACTATCTTGGATGATCGGGCCTCGGTCTACTACCAGATTTGGGAGAAATCTAGAGAAACTAGAGTTTTCAACCCACCCTCCACCCACCTAGTCCCTGTCGTCGAAGACTTAATCGATGTTCTAGCATACACCTCCGAGGAGGCAACCGACATGGATGAAGATGTCGACGAAATGTCGGACACTACCTCGCCGCCTACCACCACTAATACCAGCAAGTGGGCAATTACCTCCACCTATGATGTCTACATGGTGGATACCCCAAAGGATGGAGGAGGAAGCGCAAAATCGCCCAAGCGCTGACATAGGGGACACTATAACAGAGGCATTGGCAATGGCGAGGCGAGCAATGGTGGCACCGGAAACGAAGACACCGCCAACGACGATGCTGCTCGGGACGGCAACAACGAGCAGAATGCTGGCAATTATGCTGGCGCCAGAACAACAATGATGATGATCCGATCAAAGGGGACGATGACGACCCCGAGGATGTCGATTATTCTCCGGAGTCCGAGGAGGATATAAGCGTCGGTCTCGATGAATTTGATGTTAGTGAGGAACCCACTGAGGCGCCTCAGCTGAAACTTTTTGTAGGCGATTGGCCAGCACGGCCAAGAGCTTTAAACAAAAAACAAACCAACAGCTTAAATCTGAATAAGACGAGCTTAACAAAAGATGGGTCGAGCTCCTCAGGGTCGAACGGGATCTTGAGGACAAGCTTCGGAAAACCGGGGCCAATAGATTCACCCCTGAAGGAATTTGCTCCTAGAGCTTGATGAGGACGGCAAAGACAGTGTGTTATCTAAGGGCGAGTGGGCCGAGTAGCCCGACCGCCCACCCAGGGGCCAAGATAGGTCGACCCACGGAGAGAAGAATATCCATGAAGCCCCTTGGCGTCGAGGTGGAATAGATCCACAATGGCCCCTAAAGAAATATGATTTGAGGGAGAAGCTACCTTCAAGGCCAGCGGCTCCATCTTGGTCGATTTACAAATCAAGGGAACACCCACTTGCTAGACAGGCGGGATACCTAGCTTGGTTGGCCAAAAACGGTTATGTATATGATTACACGTGCGGCCAAAATGTAAACATGTCCAATGTTCGTCACGCTTCCGCCAGGGTCCGAGGAGTTGCCCATCCCATGTGCTTCATAGACAATGTGATGCAGCACCTATTCCCAGAAGGGTTTAAACCCATAAATATCGAGCAATATGATAGAACAACAGACATGTACACATAGGAATCAGACTTGCATGTCGATGAGTATGACAATTGGCAAGAGCAATAGGAGTTGTCTTTATTTATTGTATGACCTGCGTGTCACTGAATAACGCCATGTAATTACTTTACTTCATTGCTAATCCGTTAGCCATAGTAGTAGAAGTAATAGTTGGCGAGACAACTTCATGGAGACACGATGATGGAGATCATGATGATGGAGATCATGGTGTCATGCCGGTGACGATGATGATCATGGAGCCCCGAAGATGGAGATCAAAAGGAGCAAAATGATATTGGACATATCATGTCACTATTTGATTGCATGTGATGTTTATCATGTTTATGCATCTTATTTGCTTAGAACGACGGTAGTAAATAAGATGATCCCTCATAATAATTTCAAGAAAGTGTTCCCCCTAACTGTGCACCGTTGCGAAAGTTTGTTGTTTCGAAGCACCACGTGATGATCGGGTGTGATAGATTCTAACGTTCACATACAATGGGCGTAAGCCAGATTTACACACGCGAAACACTTAGGTTGACTTGACGAGCCTAGCATGTACAGACATGGCCTCGGAACACAAGAGACCGAAAGGTCGAACATGAGTCGTATAGTGAATACGATCAACATGAAGATGTTCACCGATGATGACTAGTTCGTCTCACGTGATGATCAGACACGGCCTAGTTGACTCGGATCATGTATCACTTAGATGACTAGAGGGATGTCTATCTGAGTGGGAGTTCATAAGATGAACTTAATTATCCTGAACATAGTCAAAAGGTTTTTGCAAATTATGTCGTAGCTCGCGCTTTAGTTCTACTATTTTAGATATGTTCCTAGAGAAAATTTAGTTGAAAGTTGATAGTAGCAATTATGTGGACTGGGTCCATAAATTGAGGATTGTCCTCATTGCTGCGTAGAAGGCTTATGTCCTTAATGCACCGATCGGTGTGCTGAACCTCGAACGTCGTCTATGGATGTTGCGAACATCTGACATACACGTTTTGATAACTACATGATAGTTTAGTAATGTTAAACGGTTTAGAATTGAGGCACCGAAGACGATTTCGAAATGTCGCGGCACATATGAGATGTTTCGAGGGCTGAAATTGGGATTTCAGGCTCGTGCCCACGTCAAGAGGTATAAGACCTCCGACGATAGCCTGCAAACTAAGGGAGAAAAGCTCAATCGTTGAGCTTGTGCTTAGATTGTCTGAGTCCACAATCACTTGAATCGAGTGGGAGTTAATCTTCCAGATGAGATAGTGATGTTTCTCCAAAGTCATTGCCACCAAGCTGCTAGAGCTTCATGATGAACTATAACATATCAGGGATAGATTTGATCATCCTTGAAATATTCGCGATGTTTGACGCCGCGGAAGTAGAAATCAAGAAGGAGCATCAATTGTTGATGGTTAGTGAAACCACTAGTTTCAAGAAGGGCAAGGGCAAGAAGGGATACTTCATGAAATGGCAAATCAGTTGCTGCTCTAGTGAAGAAACCCAAGGTTGAAACCAAACCCGAGACTAAGTGCTTCTGTAATGAGGGAAACGGTCACTGAAGTAGGACTACCCTAGATACTTGGTAGATGAGAAGGCTGGCAAGGTCGATAGAAGTATATTGGATATACATTATATTAATGTGTACTTTACTAGTACTCCTAGTAGCACCAGGGTATTAGATACATGTTCGGTTGCTAAGTGTTGGTAACTCGAAATAAAAGCTGTGGAATAAACGGAGACTAGCTAAAGGTGAGATGACGATATGTGTTGGAAGTGTTTCCAAGCTTGATGTGATCAAGCATCGCATACTCCCTCTACCATCGAGATTGGTGTTAAACCTAAATAATTGTTATTTGGTGTTTGCGTTGAGCATAGACATGATTGGATTATGTCTATCGCAATACGGTCATTCATTTAAGGAGAATAATAGTTACTCTATTTATTTGAATAATACCTTCAATGGTCTTACACCTAAAATGAATGGTTTATTGAATCTCAGTCGTAGTGATACACATGTTCATGCCAAAAGATATAAGATAGTGATGATAGTACCACATACTTGTGGCACTGCCATTTGAGTCATATTGGTATAAAATGCATGAAGAAGCTCCATGTTGATGGATCTTTGGACTCACTCGTTTTGAAAAGATTGAGACATGTGAACCATGTCTATTGGTGTATACGCATGAAGAAACTCCATGCAGATGGATCGTTTGGACTCACTTGATTTTGAATCACTTGAGATATGCAAATCATACCACATGGGCAAGATGACTGAAAAGCCTCGGTTTCAGTAAGATGGAACAAGAAAGCAACTTGTTGGAAGTAATACATTTTGATGTGTGTAGTCTAATGAGTGCTGAGGCACGCAGTGGATATCGTTATGTTCTTACTTCACAAATGATTTGAGTAGATTTTGAGTATATTGACTTGATGAAACACAAATCTGAATTATTGAAAGGTTCAAGTAATTTCAGAGTGAAGTTGAAGATCGTCGTAACAAGAGGATAAAATGTCTATGATATGATCATAGAGATGAATATCTGAGTTACAAGTTTGGCACACAATTAAGACATTGTGGAAATTGTTTCACAATTAATACCGCCTGAAACACCATAGTGTGATGGTGTGTCCGAACATCATGACTGCACCCTATTGAATATGGTGCATACCATGATGTCTCTTATCGAATTACCACTATCGTTTATGGGTTAGGCATTGAAGACAACCACATTCACTTTAAATAGGGTACCACGCAATTCCGTTGAGACGACACCGTATGAACTATGGTTTGGAGAAACCTAAGTTGTCATTTCTTAAAAGTTTGGGGCTGCGACCCTTATGTGAAAAAGTTTTAGGCTAATAAGCTCGAACCCAAAGCGGATAAATGCATCTTCATAGGACACCCAAAAACAGTTGGGTATACCTCCTATCTCAGATCCAGAAGCAAAAGGGGTTGTTTCTAGAATCAGGTCCTTTCTCGAGGAAAATTTTCTCTTGAAAGAATTGAGTGGGAGGATGGTGGAGACTTGATGAGGTTATTGAACCATCACTTCAACTAGTGTGTAGCAGGGCACGGGAACTTGTTCCTATGGCGCCTACACAAATTGAAGTGGAAGCTGATGATAGTGATCATGAAATTTCAGATCAAGTCACTGCCAAACCTCGTAGGTCGACAAGGATGCGTACTACTTCAGAGTGGTATGTAATCCTATCTTAGAGGTCATGTTGCTAGACAACAATGAACCTACGAGCTATGGAGAAGCGATGGTGGGACCGGATTCCGATGAATGGCTCGAGGCCATAAAATCCGAGAGGATCCATGTATGAAAACAAAGTATAGACTTTGGAAGAACTACTTGATGGTCGTAAGGCTGTTAGGTACAAATGGATTTTAAAAGGAAGACGGACAATGATGGTAATATCACCATTAAGAAAGCTCGACTTGTCGTTAAGATGTTTTCCGACAAGTTCAAGGAGTTCCGACAAGTTCAAGGAGTTGACTACGATGAGACTTTCTCACTCGTAGCGATGCTAAGAGTCTGTTGGAATTATATTAGCAGTTACTGCATTATTTATGAAATCTTGTAGATAGGATGTCAAAACATTGTTTCCTCGACAATTTTCTTGAGGAAAGGTTGTATGTGATACAACCAGATGGTTTTTGTCAATCCTAAAATATGCTAACAAGTATGCAAAGCTCCAGCAATCCTTCTAAGGACTGGAGTAAGCATCTCAGAGTTGGAATATACACTTTGATGAGATGATCAAAGATTTTGGGTTTATACAAAGTTTATGAGAAACTTGTATTTCCAAAGAAGTGAGTGGGAGCACTATATCGTTTCTGATGAGTATATGTTGTTAACATATTGTTGATCAGAAATGATGTAGAATTTCTAGAAAACATATAGGGTTATTTGAAAAGTGTTTTTCAATGGAAAACCTGGATTAGGCAACTT
Organism: Triticum aestivum; assembly: GCF_018294505.1. NCBI lineage: Eukaryota > Viridiplantae > Streptophyta > Magnoliopsida > Poales > Poaceae > Triticum > Triticum aestivum. The sequence goes on from NC_057804.1 coordinate 245,956,030, forward strand.
GAACAATGAGCATCAAGATCTATAAGATAGATCAAAATGCTTAATAGTACTTTCAAATGAACACATCCGTGAGAAGATTTTGAAGGAGTTCAAAATAGATCGGCAAAGACGGAGTTCTTGGCTGTAAGGTGTGAGTATTGAGTAAGACTCAAGACCTGACCACGATAGAAGAGAGAGAAAGGACGAAGGTCGTCCCCTATGCTTTAGATGTAGGCTCCACAATATGCTATGTTGTGTACCGCACCTGAAGTGTGCCTTGCCATGAGTCAGTCAAGGGGTACAAGTGTGATCCAGGAATGGATCACAACACAGCGGTCAAGGTTATCCTTAGTAACTAGTGGACTAAGGAATTTTCTCGATAATGGAGGTGGTAAAAGAGTTCGTCATAAAGGGTTACTCCGATGCAAACTTTGGCACTAATCCGGATGACTCTGAGTAGTAGACCGGATTCGTATAGTAGAGCAGTTATTTGGAATAGTTCCAAATAGCGCATGGTAGCTGCATCTAGGAGATGACATAGAGATTTGTAAAGCACACACGGATCTGAAAGATTCAGACCCGTTGACTAATAACCTCTCTCACAAGCGAGATATGATCAAACACCATGGGTGTTGGATTCAATACAATCACATAATGATGTGAACTAGATTATTGACTCTAGTGCAAGTGGGAGACTGTTGGAAATATGCCCTAGAGGCAATAATAAAATGGTTATTATTATATTTCCTTGTTCACGATAATTGTCTATTGTTCATGCTATAATTGTATTAACTGGAAACCGTAATACATGTGTGAATACATAGACCACAACATGTCCCTAGTGAGCCTCTAGTTGACTAGCTCGTTGATCAATAGATGGTTATGGTTTCCTGACCATGGACATAGGATGTCATTGATAACGGGATCACATCATTAGGAGAATGATGTGATGGACAAGACCCAATCCTAAGCATAGCACAAGATCGTATAGTTCATTTGCTAAGAGCTTTTCTAATGTCAAGTATCATTTCCTTAGACCATGAGATTGTGCAACTCCCGGATACCGTAGGAATGCTTTGGGTGTACCAAACGTCACAACATAACTGGGTGGCTATAAAGGTGCACTTCAGGTATCTCCGAAAGTGTCTGTTGGGTTGGCACGAATCGAGACTGGGATTTGTCACTCCGTATGACGGAGAGGTATCTCTGGGCCCACTCTGTAATGCATCATCATAATGAGCTCAATGTGACTAAGTAGTTAGTCACGGGATCATGCATTATAGAACGAGTAAAGTGACTTGCCAGTAACGAGATTGAACAAGGTATTGGGATACCAACGATCAAATCTCGGGCAAGTAACATACCGATTGACAAAGGGAATTGTATACGGGATTGCTTGAATCCTTGACATCGTGGTTCATACGATGAGATCATCGTGGAACATGTGGGAGCCAACATGGGTATCCAGATCCTGCTGTTGGTTATTGGCCAGAGAGCTGTCTCGGTCATGTCTGCATGATTCCCGAACCCGTAGGGTCTACACACTTAAGGTTCGACGACGCTAGGGTTATAAAGGAAGTTTGTATGTGGTTACCGAATGTTGTTCGGATCCCAGATGAGATCCCGGACGTCACGAGGAGTTCCGAAATGGTCCGGAGGTAAAGTTTGATATATGGGAAGTCCAGTTTCAGTCACCGAAATAGTTCGGGGGTTATCGGTATTGTACCGGGACCACCGGAAGATGTCTGGAGGTCCACTGGGTGGTGCCACCTGCCCCGGGGGGCTTGATGGGCTGAATATGGGAGGGAACCAGCCCCTAGTGGGCTGGTGCGCCACTCCTCAAGGGCCCAAGGCGCCTAGGGTTGAAAACCCTAGGGGAGGGGGCGCCTCCACCTGGCTTGGGGGGCAAGCCTCCCCTCCTGGCCGCTGCCCCTCCCCTCTAGATGGGATCTGGAGGGGGCCGGCCCCCTCTCCCCTTCCCCTATATATAGTGGGTTTTTTGGGGCTGCCAAGAACATGAGTTTCCCTCTCCCTGGCGCAGCCCTATCCCTCTCCCTCCTCATCTCTCGCAGTGCTTGGCGAAGCCCTGCTGGAGTGCCACACTCCTCCATCACCACCACGCCGCTGTGCTGCTGCTGGACGGAGTCTTCCCAACCTCTCCCTCTCTCCTTGCTGGATCAAGGCACGGGAGATGTCAGCGGGCTGCATGTGTGTTGAACGCGGAGGCACCATTCTTCGGTGCTTAGATCAGATTTGGCTGCGATCTGAATCGCTTCATGAACGACTCCACCGACCGTGTTCTTGCAACGCTTCCGCATCGCGATCTTCATGGGTATGAAGATGCACTCCCCTCTCTCTCGTTGCTAGTATCTCCATAGATTGATCTTGGTGATGCGTAGAAATTTTTTAATTTCTGCAATGATCCCCAACAGTGGCATCATGAGCTAGGTCTATTGCATAGATTCTATGCACGAGTAGAACACAAGTTGTTGTGGGCGTTGATTTTGTTCAATATGCTTACCGTTACTAGTCCTATCTTGTTTCGACGGTATTGTGGGATGAAGCGGCCTGGACCGACCTTACACATACACTTACGTGAGATAGGTTCCACCGACTGACATGCACTTGTTGCATAAGGTGGCTAGCGGGTGCCAGTCTCTCCCACTTTAGTCGGATCGGATTCGATGAAAAGGGTCCTTATGAAGGGTAAATAGCAATTGGCATATCATGTTGTGGTTTTAGCGTAGGTAAGAAACATTCTTGCTAGAAACCCGTAGCAGCCATGTAAAAACTTGCAACAAAAATTAGAGGACGTCTAACTTGTTTTTGCAGCATATGACGTGTGATGTGATATGGCCAAGAAGGATGTGATGAATGAAATATATGTGATGTATGAGATCGATCATATTCTTGTAACAGGAATCACGACTTGCATGTCGATGAGTATGACAACCGCACCATAGGAGTTGTCTTTATTTATTGTATGACCTGCGTGTCACTGAATAACACCATGTAATTACTTTACTTCATTGCTAAACCGTTAGCCATAGTAGTAGAAGTAATAGTTGGCGAGACAACTTCATGGAGACACGATGATGGAGATCATGGTGTCATACCGGTGACGATGATGATCATGGAGCCCCGAAGATGGAGATCAAAAGGAGCAAAATGATATTGGCCATATCATGTCACTATTTGATTGCATGTGATGTTTATCATGTTTATGCATCTTATTTGCTTAGAACGATGATAGTAAATAAGATGATCCCTCATAATAATTTCAAGAAAGTGTTCCCCCTAACTGTGCACCATTGCGAAAGTTCGTTGTTTAGAAGCACCACGTGATGATCGAGTGTGATAGATTCTAACGTTCACATACAACGGGTGTAAGCCAGATTTACACACGCGAAACACTTAGGTTGACTTGACGAGCCTAGCATGTACATACATGGCCTTGGAACACAAGAGACCAAAAGCTCGAACATGAGTCGTATAGTGGATACGATCAACATGAAGATGTTCACCGATGATGACTAGTCCGTCTCACGTGATGATCGGACATGGCCTAGTTGACTCAGATCATGTATCACTTAGATGACTAGAGGGATGTCTATCTGAGTGGGAGTTCATAAGATGAACTTAATTATCCTGAACATAGTCAAAAGGTTTTTGCAAATTATGTCGTAGCTCGCGCTTTAGTTCTACTGTTTTAGATATGTTCCTAGAGAAAATTTAGTTGAAAGTTGATAGTAGCAATTATGCGGACTGGGTCCGTAAACAGAGGATTGTCCTCATTGCTACGTAGAAGGCTTATGTCCTTAATGCACCAATCGGTGTGCTGAACCTCGAACGTCGTCTGTGGATGTTGCGAACATCTGACATACACGTTTTGATAACTACGCGATAGTTCAGTAATGTTAAAGGGTTTAGAATTGTGGCACCGAAGACGATTTCGAAACGTCGCGGAACATATGAGATGTTTCGAGGGCTGAAATTGGGATTTCAGGCTCGTGCCCACGTCAAGAGGTATAAGACCTCCGACGAGTTTCTTAGCCTGCCAACTAAGGGAGAAAAGCTCAATCATTGAGCTTGTGCTCAGATTGTCTGAGTACAACAATCACTTGAATCGAGTGGGAGTTAATCTTCCAGATGAGATAGTGATGTTTCTCCAAAGTCATTGCCACCAAGCTGCTAGAGCTTCGTGATGAACTATAACATATCCGGGATAGATATGATGATCCTTGAAATATTCGCGATGTTTGATGCCGCGAAAGTAGAAATAAAGAAGGAGCATCAATTGTTGATGGTTAGTGAAACCACTAGTTTCAAGAAGGGCAAGGGCAAGAAGGGATACTTCATGAAATGGCAAATCAGTTGCTGCTCTAGTGAAGAAACCCAAGGTTGAAACCAAACCCGAGACTAAGTGCTTCTGTAATGAGGGGAACGGTCACTGAAGCAGGACTACCCTAGATACTTGGTAGATGAGAAGGCTGGCAAGGTCGATAGAAGTATATTGGATATACATTATATTAATGTATACTTTACTAGTACTCCTAGTAGCACCAGGGTATTAGATACCGGTTCGGTTGCTAAGTGTTGGTAACTCGAAATAAAAGCTGCGGAATAAACGGAGACTAGCTAAAGGTGAGATGACGATATGTGTTGGAAGTGTTTCCAAGCTTGATATGATCAAGCATCGCATACTCCCTCTACCATCGAGATTGGTGTTAAACCTAAATAATTGTTATTTGGTGTTTGCGTTGAGCATAGACATGATTGGATTATGTCTATCGCAATACGGTCATTCATTTAAGGAGAATAATAGTTACTCTGTTTATTTGAATAATACCTTCAATGGTCTTGCACCTAAAATGAATGGTTTATTGAATCTCGATCGTAGTGATACACATGTTCATGCCAAAAGATATAAGATAGTGATGATAGTACCACATACTTGTGGCACTGCCATTTGAGTCATATTGGTATAAAATGCATGAAGAAGCTCCATGTTGATGGATCTTTGGACTCACTCGTTTTGAAAAGATTGAGACATGCGAACCATGTCTATTGGTGTATACGCATGAAGAAACTCCATGCAGATGGATCGTTTGGACTCACTTGATTTTGAATCACTTGAGACATGCAAATCATACCACATGGGCAAGATGACTGAAAAGCCTCGGTTTCAGTAAGATGGAACAAGAAAGCAACTTGTTGGAAGTAATACATTTTGATGTCTGCAGTCTAATGAGTGTTGAGGCACGCAGTGGATATCGTTATGTTCTTACTTCACAGATGATTTGAGTAGATTCTGAGTATATTGACTTGATGAAACACAAATCTGAATTATTGAAAGGTTCAAGTAATTTCAGAGTGAAGTTGAAGATCGTCATAACAAGAGGATAAAATGTCTATGATATGATCATAGAGATGAATATCTGAGTTACAAGTTTGGCACACAATTAAGACATTGTGGAAATTGTTTCACAATTAATACCGCCTGGAACACCATAGTGTGATGGTGTGTCCGAACATCATGACTGCACCCTATTGGATATGGTGCATACCATGATGTCTCTTATCGAATTACCACTATCGTTTATGGGTTAGGCATTAAAGACAACTGCATTCACTTTAAATAGGGTACCACGCAATTCCGTTGAGACGACACCGTATGAACTATGGTTTGGAGAAACCTAAGTTGTCGTTTCTTAAAAGTTTGGGGCTGCGACGCTTATGTGAAAAAGTTTCAGGCTGATAAGCTCGAACCCAAAGTGGATAAATGCATCTTCATAGGACTCCCAAAAACAGTTGGGTATACCTCCTATCTCAGATCCGGAAGCAAAAGGGATTGTTTCTAGAATCCATTGTTGAGGAAATCGTTAACTGGTAGCTACTCAGTTGGCTGGCGAGTAGGGGACTAATTGGCTAATCGGCAAGTTAATCAGCCATTTAATCAATTAATCAGACGATTTATCGGTTTATCGGCTACTCGGTGACCCAACGAGTAGGCATTAATCGGCAAGTTGACTGGTTAATCGGATGAATTCTTGAACAGGGCTAGAATCAGGTCCTTTCTTGAGGAAAAGTTTCTCTTGAAAGAATTGAGTGGGAGGATGGTGGAGACTTGACGAGGTTATTGAACCATCACTTCAACTAGTGTGTAGCAGGGCACAAGAACTTGTTCCTATGGCGCCTACACCAATTGAAAAATGGAAGCTGATGATGGTGATCATGAAATTTCAGATCAAGTCACTGCCAAACCTCATAGGTCGACAAGGATGCGTACTACTTCAGAGTGGTACGTAATCCTGTCTTAGAGGTCATGTTGCTAGACAACAATGAACCTACGAGCTATGGAGAAGCGATGGTGGGCCCGGATTCCGATGAATGGCTCGAGGCCATAAAATCTGAGAGGATCCATGTATGAAAACAAAGTATAGAATTTGGAAGAACTACTTGATGGTCGTAAGGCTATTAGGTACAGATGAAGTTTAAAAGGAAGACGGACAATGATGGTAAGTATCACCATTAAGAAAGCTCGACTTGTCGTTAAGATGTTTTCCGAAAAGTTCAAGGAGTTGACTACGATGAGACTTTCTCACTCGTAGCGATGCTAAGAGTCTGTTGGAATTATATTAGCAGTTATTGCATTATTTATGAAATCTTGCAGATAGGATGTCAAAACATTGTTTCCTCGACAATTTTCTTGAGGAAAGGTTGTATGTGATACAACCAGAAGGTTTTGTCAATCCTGAAAAGATGCTAACAAGTATGCAAAGCTCCAGCAATCCTTCTAAGGACTGGAGTAAGCATCTCGGAGTTGGAATATACACTTTGATGAGATGATCAAAGATTTTGGGTTTATACAAAGTTTATGAGAAACTTGTATTTCCAAAGAAGTGAGTGGGAGCACTATATCATTTCTGATGAGTATATGTTGTTAACATATTGTTGATCAGAAATGATGTAGAATTTCTAGAAAGCATATAGGGTTATTTGAAAAGTGTTTTTCAATGGAAAACCTGGATTAGGCTACTTGAACAATGAGCATCAAGATCTATATGATAGATCAAAATGCTTAATAGTACTTTCAAATGAACACATACCATGAGAAGATTTTGAAGGAGTTCAAAATAGATCGGCAAAGAAGGAGTTCTTGGCTGTAAGGTGTGAGTATTGAGTAAGACTCAAGACCTGACCACGGCAGAAGAGAGAGAAAGGACGAAGGTCATCCCCTATGCTTTAGAGGTAGGCTCCACAATATGCTATGCTGTGTACCACACCTGAAGTGTGCCTTGCCATGAGTCAGTCAAGGGGTACAAGTGTGATCTAGGAATGGATCACATCACAACAGTCAATGTTATCCCTAGTAACTAGTGGACTAAGGAATTTTCTCGATAATGGAGGTGGTAAAAGAGTTCGTCGTAAAGGGTTACACCGATGCAAACTTTGGCACTAATCCGGATAACTCTGAGTAGTAGACCGGATTCGTATAGTAGAGCAGTTATTTGGAATAGTTCCAAATAGCGCGTGGTAGCTGCATCTAGGAGATGACATAGAGATTTGTAAAGCACACACGGATCTGAAAGATTCAGACCCGTTGACTAATAACCTCTCTCACAAGCGAGATATGATCAAACCCATGGGTGTTGGATTCATTACAATCACATAGTGATGTGAACTAGATTATTGACTCTAGTGCAAGTGGGGGACTGTTGGAAATATGCCCTAGAGGCAATAATAAAATGGTTATTATTATATTTCCTTGTTCATGATAATTGTCTATTATTCATGCTCTAATTGTATTAACTGGAAACCGTAATACATGTGTGAATACATAGACCACAACATGTCCCTAGTGATCCTCTAGTTGACTAGCTCATTGATCAATAGATGGTTATGGTTTCCTGATCATGGACATAGGATGTCATTGATAACGGGATCACATCATTAGGAGAATGATGTGATGGACAAGACCTAATCCTAAGCATAGCACAAGATCATATAGTTCGTTTGCTAAGAACTTTTCTAATGCCAAGTATTATTTCCTTAGACCATGAGATTGTGCAACAACCGGATACTGTAGGAATGCTTTGGGTGTACCAAACGTCACAACGTAACTGGGTGGCTATAAATGTGCACTTCAGGTATCTCCAAAAGTGTCTGATGGGTTGGCACGAATCGAGACTGGGATTTGTCACTCCGTATGACGGAGAGGTATCTCTTGGCCCACTCGGTAATGCATCATCATAATGAGCTCAATGTGACTAAGTAGTTAGTCACGGGATCATGCATTACGGAACGAGTAAAGTGACTTGCCAGTAACGAGATTGAACAAGGTATTGGGATAACGACGGTCGAATCTCGGGCAAGTAACATACCGATTGATAAAGGGAATTGTATACGGGATTGCTTGAATCCTTGAGATCGTGGTTCATCCGATGAGATCATCGTGGAACATGTGGGAGCCAACATGGGTATCCAGATCCCGCTGTTGGTTATTGGCCAGAGAGCTGTCTCGGTCATGTCTGTATGATTCCCGAACCCGTAGGGTCTACACACTTAAGGTTCGATGACGCTAGGGTTATAAAGGAAGTTTGTATGTGGTTACCGAATGTTGTTGGAGTCCTGGATGAGATCTCGGACGTCACGAGGAGTTCCGAAGGTAAAGATTTATATATGGGAAGTCCAGTTTCAGTCACCAGAATAGTTCGGGTGTTATCGGTATTGTACCGGGACCACCAGAAGATGTCCGAAGGTCCACTAGGTGGGGCCACCTGCCCCGGGGGGCTTGATGAGCTGAATGGGAGGGAACTAGCCCCTAGTGGGCTGGTGCGCCCCTCCTCAAGGCCCAAGGCGCCTAGGGTTGAAAACCCTAGGGGAGGGGGGCGCCTCCACCTGGCTTGGGGGGCAAGCCTCCCCTCCTGGCCGCCGCCCCTCCCCTCTGGATGGGATCTGGAGGGGGCCAGCCCCCTCTCCCCTTCCCCTATATATAGTGGTTTTTTTGGGGCTGCCAAGAACATGAGTTTCCCTCTCCCTGGCGCAGCCCTATCCCTCTCCCTCCTCGTCTCTCGAAGTGCTTGGCGAAGCCCTGCTGGAGTGCCACGCTCCTCCATCACCACCACACTGTTGTGCTCCTGCTGGACGGAGTCTTACCAACCTCTCCCTCTTTCCTTGCTGGATCAAGGCACGGGAGATGTCACCGGGCTGCACGTGTGTTGAACACGGAGGCAACGTTCTTCGGTGCTTAGATCAGATTCGGATGCGATCTGAATCGCTTCATGAACGACTCCACCGACCACGTTCTTGTAACGCTTCCGCATCGCGATCTTCAAGGGTATGAAGATGCACTCCCCTCTCTCTCGTTGCTAGTATATCCATAGATTGATCTTGGTGATGCGTAGAAATTTTTTAATTTCTGCAACGATCCCCAACATGATGTGTATGCTATGGAGCTGGCTGCGCCAAAGTATATCCCATGGTCTGAAATTTTGATCAGCTTTGACCAATGAGACCACCCGATCAACCGTCATAGTGGCACATTGGCATTGGTCCTCAAGCCTATAGTTGACTACTTCCACCTAACTTGAGTCCTCATGGACGGTGCGCAGTAGCCTCGACCGAATATATGTAGATATGGTCAAGAAGATGAATATAGACCCGGCAAAAATGAAGCCTAGTAATAGCACTGAGGGAGTTATGGACTAAGGGGTCCTCGGGGCACCGACCAACGAATATGGGCTGGACTGGTGAAGCCATATAGCGACAAGAGATCTGTGAAGCCATGATGTGCCCTCCAAGTCAAGGATAGGCAGGATCTCTTTACTCCTTATTGTAATATATCTCCGGTAACCCTAACCCTTCTGGTGTCTATATAAACCGAGGGTTGTTGTCTTTAGGGCTAGAGCTACATTCATCACCTCATCACCGTATGATGTCTACTACACAACCTTCTTCTTGTAGATGTTGTTGGGCCTGCAAGTGCACAGGTTTGTAGGACAGTAGCAAATTTCCCTCAAGTGGATGACCTAAGGTTTATCAATCCGTGGGAGGCGTAGGATGAAGATGGTCTCTCTCAAGCAACCCTGCAACCAAATAACAAAGAGTCTCTTGTGTCCCCAACACACCCAATACAATGGTAAATTGTATAGGTGCACTAGTTCGGCGAAGAGATGGTGATACAAGTGCAATATGGATAGTAGATATAGGTTTTTGTAATCTGAAAATATAAAAACAGCAAGGTAACTAATGATAAAAGTGAGCGTAAACGGTATTGCAATGGTAGAAAACAAGGCATAGGGTTCATACTTTCACTAGTGCAAGTTCTCTCAACAATAATAACATAAATAGATCATATAGAAATCCTTCAACATGCAACAAAGAGTCACTCCAAAGCCACTAATAGCGGAGAACAAACAAAGAGATTATGGTAGGGTACGAAACCACCTCAAAGTTATTCCTTCCGTTCAATCTATTCAAGAGTTCGTACTAGAATAACACCTTAAGACACAAATCAACCAAAACCCTAATGTCACCTAGATACTCCATTGTCACCTCAAGTATCCGTGGGCATGATTATACGATATGCATCACACAATCTCAGATTCATGCAACCAACACAAAGTACTTCAAAGATTGCCCCAAAGTTTCTACCGGAGAGTCAAGAAAACGTGTGCCAACCCCTATGCATAGGTTCATGGGCGGAACCCGCAAGTTGATCACCAAAACATACATCAAGTGGCACGTGATATCCCATTGTCACCACACATAAACACGGCAAGACATACATCAAGTGTTCTCAAATTAAAGACTCAATCCAATAAGATAACTTCAAGAGGGAAACTCAATTCATCACAAGAGAGTAGAGGGGGAGAAAAACCATAAGATCCAACTATAATAACAAAGCTCGCGATACATCAAGATCGTGCCATAGAGAGAACACAAGAGAGAAAGAGAGATCAAACACATAGCTACTAGTACATACCCTCAGCCTCGAGGGTGAACTACTCCCTCCTCATCATGGATAGCGCCGGGATGATGAAGATGGCCACCGGTGATGGCTTCCCCCTCCGGCAGGGTGCCGGAACGGGCTCCCGAGAGGTTTTTGGTGGCTACAGAGGTTTGCGGTGGCGGAACTCCCGATCTATCTTCTTATTCGATGGTTTTAGGGTACGTAGGCTTATATAGGCGAAAGAAGTCGGTCGGGGAGCCTCAAGGGGCCCACGAGAGGGTAGGGCGCGCCCATGGGGGTGGGCGTGCCCGCCTGTCTCGTGGCTCCCTCGATGATCCCCTGGCTTGCACTCCAAGTCTCCTGGATCATATTCTTCCTAAAAATCACGCTCCCGAAGGTTTCATTCGTTTGGACTCCGTTTGATATTCCTTTTCTTCGAAATACTAAAACAGGCAATAAAATAACAATATGGGCTGGGCCTCCGGTTAATAGGTTAGTCCCAAAAATGATATAAATGTGTAAAATAAAGCCCATAAACATCCAAAAGGGGTAATATAATAGAATGGAACAATCAAAAATTATAGATACTTTGGAGACGTATCATCGTACCTTAGGGTTTAGATCATGTGGATCTCGAGGTAGATCTACTCTGTAACCATACTATACATCCAATACAATCAAGAAGGACATAGGGTATTACCTCTTCGAGAGGGCCCGGGCCTGGGTAAACACCATGTTCATCGTCCCTTGTTCCCCATCGATCTCAGATTCACAGCTCGGGACCCCTACCCTGAGGTCTGCCGATTTTGACACCGACATTGGTGCTTTCATTAAGCGTTGTGCTGTGGGGTCGCCCAAAGGATCAATGGCTCGCCTTATCGTAGGAGAAGGCATCGGATCCGGGGACTTCTTTGTCCCCGGTCAACTATTCGCGTTCGGCAACATTGTGCAGCATGCTGACCCAACTTGTCATTTGGATCAGATCGACAACTTCGCTCCTGAACACTGAATATGATTCGGTAATCTGGAATATGTTGTGGACACACAGGGCGATCTGGTCTTCACCGGATTCACTGCCCCCTCCTGCACCCTCATAGGCCTCGCCATGCCCGCTCTAGAGTCCCCCTCCGATCCGGTCTACAGATGGCCCCCGCCCTCCGAACAGCTTCGAGCCAGGAGGGCTCCGATTTGAGCGGGGGCCAGACTCCACCTTCGACCGGATCCATCATGTTTGCGGAGGGCCTATCCTTAGCCTTCAAGGTAGAATCAGGAGGCACAAGCCAAGAGTCAATCTTGGCCGAACCTTTTCGTCACAACGCCTCTCTAGCCTTGAGCCCTTGCGACGAACCGGCAACCGATGGTCAGGGTCACCCCCGGCCCGAAGCAACTCAGTCTCGAATCCCGGCATGGAAACCACACGCATAAACCAAGGTCTGTCCTTAGTCTCTAGTGACAATCCGGACCCCCTCAAGGATCTGGCACCGTACCACAAGCTTAGCTCGGCCTGTGGAAACCAAGGACCGGTGATAATCCCCAAGTGCAGGGAATCATCGTAGCAATTCCCAAAGGTGGAAGTGATAAGTATGGAGTGTCAAACCCACAAGGAGCTGAAGGTAAGATCAATATTCTCTCAAGCCCTATCTGCCACCGATACGACTCTACGTGCACCGAACGTTTGCTTCCAACTAGAAACAAGAAATAAAACTGTGTTGTGGGTATAAAGAGGATAACTTTGCATGATATCGGAGAGCTAAAATATGAAAGTAGGTGCTGTTATCATAAAGTTAGAATATATTACTAAATATTATAAATAGCGAGTGTGGAATAATGGTGGATCAGTGTGCGGAATTGTCCTAGGCAATTGTTAACAAGATCGGTAGTCCTCATTGCAATTTCATATGAGGGAGAGGCATAAGCTAACATACTTTCTCTACTTGGTTCATATGCACTTATGATTGGAACTCTAGCAAGCATCCGCAACTACTAAAGATCATTAAGGTAAAACCCAACCATAACATTAAAGCATCAAGTCCCCTTTATCCCATATGCAACAACCCCCTTACTCGGGTTTGTGTTTCAGTCACTCACGCAACCCACTATAAGTGAATCATGAACGTATTGCAACACCCTACAACGGGAATCCCCCACGCTTGCGCGACACGGAGGGCACCATAGGACAGCACCAAAATAAAACATACAACTTGTACCAATCTAGACCATCAATCAACCCAAGGACAAAAGATATCTACTCAAAACATCATAGGATGGCAACACATCATTGGATCATAATATGTGGCATAAAGCACCATGTTCAAGTAGGGATTACAGCGGGGTGCGGGAGAGTGGACCGCGTAAAAGAGATGAGGATAGTGATGATGATGGTGATGTTGATGAAGACGATCACCGCGGCGATGATTCCCCTCCCGATGGCACTCCGGTGCCACCAAGAGAGAGGAGGAGAGGTTCTACCCCTTGTGCTTCCTCCTCCATGGCTTTCCCCCTCTAGTCCTTGGCCTTCATGGCGACGAGGGCCCCTCCGAGATCCTCCTCCATGGACTCCGATGATGATGGCCCCCTCCGGCAGGGCGCTGGAGAGGGCCTAGATTGATTTCTCGTGGCTACAGAGGCTTGCGGCGGCGGAACTTCCGATCTAGGTTATTTCCCCAAGGTTTCTGTATTTATAGGAATTTTTGGCGTAGATTTCATGTCAGGGGGGTCTCCGGGCTGTCCACGAGATAGGGGGGCGCGCCCTAGGGGGGTGGGCGCGCCCTCCACCCTCGTGGGCAGCCCGGGACTCTTCTGGCCAACTCCAATGCTCCATGGTCTTCTTTTGGTCCATAAAAAATCATCAAAAAATGGTGTCGGTGTCAAAACCAGCGGATCTCGGGTAGGGGGTCCCGATCTGTGCGTCTAAGGCTAATGGTAACATGAGGCAAGGGACACGATGTTTTACCCAGGTTCGGGCCCTCTCGATGGAGGTAAAACCCTACTTCCTGCTTGATTGATCTTGATGATATGAGCATTACAAGAGTTGATCTACCACGAGATCGTAGAGGCTAAACCCTAGGAGCTAGCCTATGATGATTATGATTGTCCCTATACGGACCAAACCCTCCGGTTTATATAGACACCGGAGGGGGCTAGGGTTTACACAGAGTTGGCTACAAAGAAGGAGATCTAATATCCAGATCGCCAAGCTTGTCTTCCATGCAAAGGAGAGTCCCATCCGGACACGGGACGAAGTCTTGAGTCTCGTATCTTCGTGGTCCAACAGTCCGGCCAAAGTATATAGTCCGGCTGTCCGGATACCCCCTAATCCAGGACTCCCTCAGTAGCCCCTGAACCAGGCTTCAATGACGATGAGTCCGGTGCGTAGATTGTCTTTGGCATTGCAAGGCGGGTTCCGTCTCCGAATACTCCAAAGTAGATTAGGGATTGTGTCCGGCTCTGCAAGATAATTTCCGCACACCACCATAGAGAGCATAACACTTCACAAATCTGATCTGCTGACAACAATTTTTCTTACGGTGTGCCCTTACGCCGTGGCCTGGTCCAGCATGGACCGGTTTTTCTCAGCTTGTCTCGATACGCGTTGCGAGGCGGTTTCGTTGGCACGCCTCGCCAGAACAGAGATCATGTTCCTCTTATTGTGGGATCTTCCATCAATACGAGCGTGTGCAACCCCACGGCGCCTATTGGTATGACTCCATGTTTTTAGTTAAGTCCCGAGCGGTTACGCTGAGGACACTTGATATTCACCCCCTTTATAAAGGGGCCAAGGCCTATCTCTCTTTTCTACCACCCTTGCGCCTTTTCGCATCTCGAGTTCTAACACCCGAAGCCAAAGCTCAAGCACTTCGAACCTTTAATCATGTCCGAATCCAACCTTCATGGGCGGTGGATGGCCTCCTCGGTCACAGAGGAGGACATCACAAAGCTTAGGGAGGTCAGATATCTGACCGCTGACATCAAGCACAGGCTTCCTGCTCCAGGGCAGGTCATCCCTACTCCCGAGCCCAACGAGAGCGTCGTTTTGTTTCTCACTTCCTTCGTGGCTTAGGCTTCACCCTTGATCCCTTTGTGAGAGGGCTCATGTTCTATTACGGGCTAGATTTTCACGATCTAGCTCCGGACGCCATCCTTCACATCTCGTTGTTCATCATTGTGTGCGAAGCTTTTCTCCACGTCACCCCGCACTTCGGCTTATGGCTCAAGACTTTCAATGTGAAGCCGAAGATGATTGAGGGGCGACACGCGGAGTGCGGAGGTGCTGTAATAAGCAGGAACGCCGACACCCCATGGATAGAGGGCTCCTTCCGAGAGGTGTCCGATCTATGGCAGCGGAGGTGGTTTTACGTCACGGCTCCCAGAGGCACAAAGTGGGTGGCTGCCCCCGGCTTCCGTTCGGGCCCTCCGCCTCAACTGGCGTCATGGGCCAATGTAGGACGGGATTGGGGGCCTGCTAATGATGTACCAACATTGTAGAGCCGCATCCGAGAGCTTCTTGAGAGGGACATTAGCCTTGTCAGTATAATTCAGGTAATGCTAGTCTGACGGATGTTGTCGTGCAAACGCCGGCCTCTTCGGATGTGGGAGTTCAATCCGGAAGGTCCGCGGACTATTCTGCACTTCTTCGGCATGACGCTTGAAGGGATGTGTAAGTTATTCTTCGGACCACAAGTAAAGTGTCCGGACACCACCGAGGATGCGGGCCTGAGCTGCAACCGCCCAGATACCCAAGTAAGTAACCCAGAAACCGAACACTTCGTTTATATTTATCATAACATTATTCTAAAAATCCTCCGTGGCCAGGAATGGCTCAGCAAGGCGGAGAGAATCAGGTGTCCGACGCCACTTCCCGAAGGCTCGCCTAGTCCCGCCATAGCCAAGATGCTTGGTCGTGCGCTAAGTAAGGTGCCCTCGAGGAAAGACGAAGGGAAGAACAGAGAAGCAGAACTTCACACATTGCACATCCAAACCGGGGGAATTGCTACCTCCCCAAAGGAGGATAGTCGGGGAGGGGAATCTAAGATCTCCTCCCCTTGCGGGAAGAAGAGGGCCGCCTCCGAAGACTTGGAGACGGAGGTGCCCAGACAAGGGAAGAAAACTTCACCAGGGGGCCCTGCACCGAAGGGCGTCTTTAGCGCGCCATGCCCGCAAACGAGCTAGCCCTCAGCCGAGCTGTAAGTTAATCATAAATACCAAGCTAGTGCTTCCTCCTCCGAGAATAGTAACCAGGATCCATTCTTTGCAGTCTGGCTAGCAGCTCTTCTCGACAGAGTTCGTCTTCAGGGGATCTCCTTCCAGAGATGATGGAGAGTGAAACCCCACCAACCTCTCCGCCTCATGGGGCGGGCGACCTCGAGGTGTCGTCATGGAGGAGTCTAGATTTGCCGAGGCCAGAAGCTAGTACTTCGGCCGCCCTGAGCCCGGAGCGTTTGGCTCCCATGGGGGGCGATAAGAAAGGTCCGGCACAGTTCAGTGACCGACCGGATACACTGACGGGCCTTCTGGAGCGAGCTGCTCTCTTGGAGGATCACCGTTCATTAATGAGCACAGTGCTTGAGAAGATTTCATCTGCCACAAGCGGGTTGAATGAAGCTTTTACGAGCCTGCTCAGAGGCTTTGAGGTATGTAACAAAATACGTAATTTTTTATTGTGGCGCACGTGCTAGGTGTGCTCCATATGGATAGTAGCCCCTAAGACTCTGGTTGCCAGCCCAAGGCGGTAAACGGAGGATCACATCGTTGAGTAATGATCATACTGTGTTTATGCACAGGTAGCTAAGGGTCCGGCAGCCGACCGGTCCGTTGAAGTCGCTGAACTGAGGCGACAGATTGGAGTTATTGATGCCGATATCACACTTGTGAACGAGCGGCTTAACGAGTCACAAGGTATGTGCTCTGCTTTCCTTATTTGTTATAGGAAAAACTAAGAGGAGCATAATGTTAATGTTATATGCTTGGACTGTAGACAGAGCTGCTGCCGTGGAAACCCTGAGGGCGGAACTTGCCCTGGCCAAGGAACAAGCTCGGGCTAGCAATGCGGCTGCCCTAAAGGCGGCCGAAGAGTTGAGAGCCGAACAGGCTGCTCGTCGCTGAAGCGAAGACAAGATAGCCGAGATGGCTGTGGAGCTGAAAAATGCCGCCAACCGGTATGAGCTCCTTGAAAAGGACAATAAGGCTAATTCGGCTGACCTAAAGAAGGCCTTGGATGCGGCCAAGGAGACGCGTTCCGAAATTGGGGATGCGCGGGAGGAGCTTCGACAGGCCGGAGAAATCGCGGCTAGAAACCCTTATTTATTGCGGATGAAGTTCTTAGATCCGAAGTACGCTCCTCTGGATCGACGCCGGAGCCCTTCAGACGCGTATGCGGATCTGGCGAAGAGTACGACTAATGCGGCCAAGTTTTTCGAGGATCAAAAAGATAATGAAGTGGAAAAGTTGTTCTGGTCGCAATTCAGTGCTCCAACGCGCCTGTTGCCATTGAGCGAGAGGATGGCTGCTGTGGACGAGCTCCACAGGTTGTCCAGTCTTGCAATGAGGTCTGTAATAGACCATCTATGGCCAAAGGGGCCGAAGCCGGACAATTATTTTGGTTTAGTGCAACAATTCCTTGGTGTCGTGTTGTGAATCGATGCCATGAAAAGGTCGGCGTGCATAGAGGGTGCATGGATGGCTCTTGCCCGCATTAAGGCATATTGGACAGATATGGAGGCCACCATCATTGCGACCCAGAATCCGGCGGGAAGCCAGGATCCGGCAGAGCACATCTTGGAGCAGGTAACGGAAGGTGCTCGTTTAATAGAGGCTCAGTGCTCGAAGAATGTCATGTTCGAGTGACAAATCGTTTTATTGCAAAAACAATTTTATTGTAATTATGAGGCTATGTTTATACTTTTCGCCCGAAAGTGTTATTGTGCCTCCTGTGCGGCCGTTTTATGTATATATGTAATCTGAAAGTTAGTAGTCGTTGGCTTCAGCCCCCACGCATACAATGCGGGGGTGTTTGCGAAAATGTGCGTAATCACACTTGATCCAACGTCTTGGTCCATTAAGGAGGTGATCGCACATCGAACTAGGCAACCGGACTATATAGCTTTAGCACTTTCACTTAGCCATAGGAGTTTGATGGTGGGGCTACTATGTAGCCCCTTGTACCTTTGGTGCATCCGAATATAGGCGCGTGTGTACATGACCGGGAAACGGTCCTTCGTTAATGCGGAGGAATCCTAAAGATTCCTATAAGTCTTTGAGTGGTTGAACAGTCTCTCGCTATATCATGACAGTCAGTTTTTGACTTTCTCTACTTAGGTGCTCATCCGGAATAACCAGGGCACAATCGCAGTAGTTCTCCTTTGGCCGCCTTAGCCGATAAGAACGGAACGTAAGGCGGCAAACCCAGGAGCCTGGCAAACCCAACATTTGACCAAAGACATGATTCAGAGCTGATGCATATAAGGCCAAACTCGCGACGCCGAACACTCCCGAAGGTATTCGGACTTTATAACATATACTGGGCTGAGTAACGCCCTTTATTATGAACCTTGTATTTCCAGGTACGTGCATTAGTCTGTCATGGCGAAATGCCAATGACGGCAGTATCCTCTGCGGGTGTAGTACCCATGGGATGTGTAAGCAACAAGAGACAATAAAGAAGGTTTACACAGGGGCTTAATCTAAAGAGAAACCTTTGAGCGGGGCCCTGCTGCACGTCTGCGCCTTTGTCTCCGTTGTGCCGTGTCCTGGGAGGGTGTTACACGAATGGTGTCTGTAAACAGGAAAACTCATGTAGAAGAGCGTGACGTAAGCATGCGAAGAGTTGGCTATCACCAATGGATAGTAAAAGTGTAAGACATTGGCCTGTTAATAAGGTCAAGCCAAGAGTTGGGCTTTATTAGATATCTATAGCCCCTGGTGTCCTATATGGGATTACATGTGTGGCGCCCAGATCAGGTTTATTTGGGCTGCCGGACTCGTCTAACCGTGTACGTGGTCTTAACGACCAATCATGCGTTCTGGTATTGGAGGCCGCTTAGAGTCTGGCTGCTGGAGCCGTCTCATACTCTTCCGCGCATAAGGAACGCTCTGTATTTCCGTTGACGGTGATGACGCCACGTGGACTGGGCATCTTGAGTTTAAGGTAGGCGTAGTGCGATACTGCGTTGAAGCGGGCGAAGGCCGTTCTCCCGAGCAATGCATGATAACCACTTTGGAGGGGGGCGATGGTGAAGAGTAGTTCTTTGCTTCTGAAGTTTCCTGGGGAACCGAAAGTAAGCTCTAGTACAAGGGAGCCCCTGCAGCGGGCTTTGACGCCTGGTATTACCCCTTCAAAGGTGGTGTTACTTTGGCTGATTCTGGATGGGTCTATCCCCATCCTGCGGACAGTGTCCTGGTATATTAGATTAAGACTACTGCTGCCATCCATGAGGACGCGAGTGAGATGGTATCCGTCGATTATTGGGTCGAGCACCAAGGCAGCTGATCCTCCATGCCGCATACTAGTCGGGTAGTCCCTATGATCGAAGGTGATCGGGCAGGCCGACCAGTGGTTAAGTTTGGGGGCGACGGGCTCTATAGCGTTCACGCCTTCTCGTGGGTATGTGAGTCGCGTGCATCATGTTTACTGTTTTTACCTCTGGTGGGAATTTTTTCTGTCCCCCAGTGTTTGGCTGGCGAGGCTCATCCTCGTCTTCACTTGGTGTTTCCCTTCTGATGTAGGGCAGAACCCTAAGTGGTCGATCTTTCACGTTTGGAGGGATCCTACGGGGAATCACGAAGAACACGCGGAAGAACTCGAGGGAAGAAACACGGGGAGAACAAGAGAAAACGCTAAACCGACATAGAATCAATCACACGAGTGCTAGATCACCGACAACATAGAGTATCATATGATCCACAATCAACAAAGGTAAGGATACAAAGGAACCGTTCTTCTCCTTACGGAGGCCTTGATGGTATTCCCTAGAAAGGGGTCTTGAATCCGCTTGGGGGATCTTCTCCGAAGAGGTCCTGAGCTCCGAGGAGAAGTAGCCAAGTGGATGAGCAAGGCTCTCACACAAAATATGAGCTAAACCTATGCTAACCCTAATACGAAGCTAGGAGACGAGTATATATAGTGCTAAGTCACAAAGGGGTAAGTGCGTTGCACGCAGGCAGGCCGGTAGTACCGGTCAGGGGGCCGGTAGTACCGCTGAGAGCTCCTGAGGGGCGGTAGTTCCGGTCGAGGAAGGCGGTACTACCGCTGGGGGTCGGGCGCTGGCTTCTGGAGGTGGGCGTCGAAGGAGCCAGCGGTTGTACCGGAGGTCGGGGCGGTTGTTCCGGTCTTTGGGCAGAAACCGGTAGAACCGGTGCTGTACCGGCCTTGCACCGCTTGCTCACAGAATAGCGGCCGGTTGTTGGGCGGTGGCTGGCCGGTTGTTCCGCCCGAGCGGTGGTTGGGCGGTTGTACCGGTCCTCCCAGGCTGGGTGGAATGCCTCCTTGATCTTGATGTCCATCTTGCACCACTCCTTCTCCTTGGCTGCTTTCATGGTACCTGAGCACACAAAGTGTCTCCGTTTGAGGTAGTAGCCATGTCTCAAATGGGTCAAAGGGAAATTCAACAAGGAGAGAGTTAACCTCGGATTGGATGGCATGTGCTCGGGCTCTTGTCATGGGTCCTCTTGGAGCAAGTGTGGTCGAAGTACAGTCCATGGGGATGATGGAAGGATGCTCCGCATCATCTCCCCTCCCTTGGGAAAGATCCGACCTCGGATCAAAATCTGCATCACCATGGAAAGGCGAGAGGTCTTTGACGTTGAAGATGTCGCTCACGGTGTACTTGTCTCGTGGGAGTTCAATCTTGTAGGCGTTGTCGTTGTAGCGTGCTAGCACCTTGAAGGGTCCGTCGGCTCGAGGGAGAAGCTTAGACTTGCGTTCGTTGGGGAAGCGGTCCTTGCGAAGGTGTAGCCACACGAGATCACCAACGTTGAATACCATGGGTTGCTTGTTGATGTTGAGCTTGGTCGCTAGTCGTTGTACTTGGCGCTCGATGGTGTGTCTTGTATCCTCATGCATCTTCTTGATGTAGCTTGCCCGTGCACTCGCATCCATGTTGGTGCGCTCTTGTAGAGGAAGAGGTAGAATGTCCAATGGTGACAACGGGTTGAAGCCGTAGACGACCTCGAAAGGGGACTTGCCGGTAGTCGAATGTCTTGCACGGTTGTAGGCGTACTCGGCGATGGGTAGACACGCCTCCCACTCCTTGATGTTCTTCTTGATCAACACGCGAAGTAGAGTGGATAGTGTCCGGTTCGTCACCTCCGTTTGGCCGTCGGTTTGAGGATGGTATGCGGATGAGAACAAGAGCTTGATTTCGAGTTTGGCACATAGGGTCTTCCAAAAGTAACTCAAGAACTTGACGTCACGATCCGAGACAATCGTCTTTGGCAATCCATGAAGTCGCAAGATTTCCCTACAAAAGAGATTAGCAATATGTGAAGCATCGTCTATCTTGTTGCAAGGAATGAAATGTGCCATCTTAGAAAATCTGTCCACAACAACAAAGACGGAATCCTTGCCATTTTGAGTTCTAGGCAAACCAAGTATAAAATCCATGCTAATGTCTTCCCAAGGTTGATAAGGAATAGGAAGTGGCATGTAAAGACCATGGGATTGAGCTTTTGACTTAGCTTTGCGACATGTAGAGCAACGGTTGGTGAAGCGTGAGACATCACGAAACATCTTGGGCCAAAAGTAGTTCTTGGAGAGCGTGGCGAAAGTCTTGTCGCGTCCAAAGTGTCCCATGAGTCCGCCTCCATGAGCCTCTTGCAAAAGGAGCAAACGAAGAGAAGACTCGGGAATGCAAAGTTTGTTAGCTCTCATAAGATAATCATCCTTTAGGTAGTATCGTTCCCAAGACGTCTGTGTCAAACACTTAGTGTAAGGATTAGCAAAAGAAGGATCATGCTCATACAAGTCATTTATATGCTCAAAACCAATAACATTCAACTCAAGTTGAGTGACAAGCATGCATATGCGTGAAAGTGCATCCGCAACAACATTTTCTTTACCCTTAATGTACTTGATCACATAAGGAAAAGATTCAATGAATTCACTCCATTTGGCATGACGCTTGTTCAATTTAGTTTGACCTTTTAGGTACTTAAGCGTTTCATGATCGGTATGGATGACAAACTCATGAGGTCTAAGATAATGTTCCCAAACATGTAGCACACGCACTAAAGCATACAATTCTTTGTCATAGATGGTAAATTAAGTTGAGCACCGGAGAGTTTTTCACTAAAATAAGCAATGGCTCGTTTTTCTTGCATCAAAACTCCGCCAATTCCGGTACCACTTGCATCACAATGAACCTCAAAAGTTTTGTCAAAATTGGGCAAAGCAAGAATCGGAGCATGAGTAAGCAAAGACTTGAGCTCATCAAAAGCGGTGGATTGCAAAGATCCCCAAACAAAAGGAGCATTCTTCTTACTCAAGGTATGCAAAGGAGCGGCAATTGTGCTAAAGTTTTTCACAAAGCGACGATAAAATCCTGCGAGACCAAGAAAACTTCTCACTTGTTGCAAATTGGTGGGTTGGGGCCAAGTTTTAATTGCCTCAATTTTAGTTTCATCAACATGAACACCTTTTGAAGAGACAACAAATCCCAAGAAAACCACTTTATCAACACCAAACGTGCATTTTTTCAAGTTTGCATAAAGGCTTTCCTTGCGAAGGGTTTGCAAAACAGATTTAACATGATTAATATGGTCTTTCATTGTTTTGCTAAACACAAGAATATCATCAAAGTAAACCACAACGAAGACTCCAATGTAAGGTCTAAGCACATGATGCATAAGACGCACGAAAGTTCCGGGAGCTTCCGACAAACCCATAGGCATCACTAACCACTCATATAAGCCAAATTTGGTTTTGAAAGCGGTTTTCCATTCATCACCTTCTTGAATGCGAATTTGATAATAGCCACTTTTAAGGTCAATTTTTGAGAAAAAGTTGGCTCCGCTAAGTTCATCAAGCATATCATCTAAGCGAGGAATGGGATGCCTATAGCGAACGGTAATAGCATTTATAGGTCTACAATCGGAACACAAGCGGAAACTTCCATCGGGCTTAGGCACAAGTATAACGGGAACGGCACAAGGGCTTAAGCTTTCACGTACATGACCGTTGTCGATGAGTTGTTGTACTTGCCGTTGGATTTCCCTTGTCTCTTCGGGGTTGACATGGTATGGAGCTTTGTTTGGAAGTGGCGCTCCGGGTATGAGGTCGATTCGATGCTCAATACCTCGAAGTGGAGGTAGACCCGGAGGTAGCTCATCGGGGAAAACATCTTGGAATTCCTGCAAAAGAGATTGAAACACTAAAGGTAGCTCGTGAGAGGTGTTAGTTTTTGGTTCTCCATCCTTGCACACAAGGACAAAGTGCATCACACTCGATGGGTTCTCACACACTTCTCTCATCTCACTTTTGGTGGCAAATAGGATGAGGTTTTTCTCTCTAGGCGAAGAGGCGCTCATATTTGGCTTGTGGCTCTCACTCACTTTTGGGTGGGTCACTTTCTCACTCTTCTCTCCATGGTGGGTGGCTTGCTTGTCGGCTATCACTTGACTAGGAGACATAGGTCGTAGCACATACTCCTTCCCTTTCATCTTGAAGCTATAGTGATTGGTTCGCCCATTGTGGATGACACCACGGTCGAATTGCCATGGTCGACCAAGAAGGAGGTGGCAAACGGTCATTGGGACCACATCACATTCCAAAGTGTCTTCATAAGCACCTATTTTGAAAGAGACTTGGACCGTATGCTCGACTCGTATAGTGCCGGAGTCACTTAGCCATTGAACCTTGTAGGGGTGCGGGTGCTTCCTCTTGACCAATTGAAGCTTTGAACATAGTTCTTCACTTGCCAAGTTGTGGCAACTACCTCCATCGATGATGACCTTGACGGACCTTCCATTGATGCCGGCCTTTGTGTGGAAGATGTGGCATCTTTGGTCTTCTTCTTGTTGATGTTGAAGTGTCAAGACTTTGGAGACAACGAGAGCGGGGCTCGAATCCTCATCACAAAAGACTTGATCATCTTCATCTTCGTTCACGCGCCGGTGCATGGCCACTTGCTCAAGGGCTTCCATCTCCTCTTCACTCATTGAGTCATATGTGCCGTTGTCGTTGAGGATCATGGTGCGCTTGTTCGTGCATTCATAGGACTTGTGGCCTCGGCCGCCGCAAGTGAAACACTTGAAGGAGCTTGTTTTGACGGTCTCATCGGTCGGAGTAGATGATGAAGCACGCGGCTTGAAGTTGCTTGTAGTAGGAGGAAGACGACTTGAACTTGTCGGATTTTTCTTGTAACTTGACTTGTCGTCGTTGCTTGGAGAAGGTTTGGTTGACGTAGATGTTGGAGGAGTCGTTGAAGCATGGATGTTGGAGAAGCCGTAGGTCTTGGATGAGTACTTGGCGTACTTGAAGTCATCTTGCACTTGACGTTCCGCCTTGGTTGCTTGATGCACGAGCTCAATGAGGTTGGAATATGGTTGGAAGTCGGCGATCTTCTTGATGGGATGATTGAGTCCATTCAAGAAACGTGCCATTGTTTGCTCATCATCTTCCTTGACATTGGCTCGAATCATGGCTATCTCCATTTCCTTGTAGTATTCTTCAACACTCTTTGTTCCTTGCTTGAGGAGTTGTAGCTTCTTGAAGAGATCGCGGTTGTAGTAGGTTGGTACAAAGCGTGCCCGCATGACATCCTTCATTTGAGCCCAAGTGGTGATTGGAGGTTCACCTCTTGCTTCACGGCGTTCAAGGACTTGTTCCCACCATATGAGCACATAGTCTTGGAACTCAAGTGATGCCATAGCGATCTTCTTCTCTTCCTCATAGTTGTGCAAACGAAAGATTTTGTCAACCTTCAATGCCCATGAGAGGTACTCTTCTGGATCATTACTTCCTTTGAACTTGGGCATTGTGAACTTGAGCTTGCCATAGCGTTGCTCTTCATTGTGTTGTTGGCGATGGTGATGATGACGTCCTTGACGTGGGGGATAGTCATCCTCATGTTGCTCTTAGCGCGGAGGAAGTCCATGATTAACTTGCTCTTGTTGAACTTGAGGTTGAAGAGGAGCTTGACGAGCTTGTGGAGGGGCTTGTGGAGCTTGACGTTGCACACGCGGTAGGTAGTTCCTCTCTTGGATTTCTTCTCGAAGAGCTTCCTCTTGATTGCGCCGTTCACGATTGCGGTTTGCGATGGCTCGACTTGATTCTTGAAGGGCACGTTGCGCCTCAAGCGCTTGCGCTTCTCGTTGTTGTTGTTGAAGACGTTGAGCCTCGGCGTCTTGTTCTTCTTGGTGTAGACGCGCTCGTTCTTCTTCTTGGCGCCAAAGTCATTGCCGTTCTTGAGCTTGAGCAAAAGCCACTTGGTTTGATTGGGGACGAGGGACTTGCTCATCGTCTTGCTCTTATGAATGCTTGTCATGTAGTGGGTTGCGAGGTGCATGACGGTCTTGATGCGCGGCTCGTCGAAGAATGGTCGAAGACGGTGTACTTGAGCCGGAGAAGGTGTCATCGGAGTGTCGACTCGAGCGGCTCCGTCTTGAGGAGGAAGAAGTGGAATGATGCCGGTTCCTCATCAAGGCGCGGATCTCGTCCATTCTTGCATCATTTTCTTGCTTGTGAGAGTCGAACTTGTCGTCGAAGTAGTCTCTTGTACGTTGCTCGGAGAGTCGCAAGTCGGTGGCGAGGTTGTCGATGCGGTCGCTCATAGCTTGTTGCTCTTGGTGTAACGCCCTTTGAGCACCAAAGAGGTGGCTCTTTGTGACGAATGATGACATGTCATCGCCGTTCTCGATGAGAGGTGGATTTGTAGAAGAACTTGGCCTATCCATCATACCAAGCAAAATGTAAGTGGTAGAAGGAAAAGAACGTGTACCAAATGTACCTTGACCGATGTTGAAGATGAATCAAGTTCACTCAAATGCGGACAATGAAATAGCACTGTTGGTACCAATTCTTGTCGGTTCTCACACCTACACAAGTAAAAGCTTATGGTGGAGCTTGGTTAGGATGGTGGCACAAAATTGATTGCAATCGTTAGTTTGACTCAAAGATGTTGAAAAAGATTCGCAAATTCGCAAATGTAACAAGTAGACCAAGTAAGTAATGGTACACGGAAACACACACGCAAATAGATAAGTGGGATTGTGCAAACCAAAAGTGAGCCAAAATGTGGAAACCACGAAATGCTCTTGTTGCACAATACTAGAGAGACGCTAGCACGATTGCACAATAGGCGGATACGCAAACTTGTGCACAACCTACTAGACAAAAATGCTACGATCTCTATCCCAAGTATGCTATATGTATGATATTTCGGTGCTATGATCCAAGATGATCGGATATGACAATCTTAATGTTGTATGATGCTATGGTTCTCGCTTATAAACTCTTTGCTTATCTTTCTCTTTTGCTTAAAAGCTTGGGTGGCTCTTAACTTTTGAGCTCTTTTCTCATGCAAAACTTCACGAACCAAGATAGCAATTGCGTATGCTATGATAACTTTGTGACACACAAGTTGATCTCAAGATATGCACCACTATGGTATGATATGTATGCTATGTTGTATGATCACTAATGTGCACAAGTCACGTTGCCGGCAATACTCAATGGCTAGTCTCGATGGGTAAGCAACACAAAAGTAAGGCTATGTGGTTATCAATGTAATTGCGAGAGATGACAAAGATGTCGTCGAGGTTACCGTCCTTGACGATGATGAGTCCTTGGCGAAGATGAGCGGTGGTGATGTTGACGTCGAACCGTACCTATATAGCCGAAACACAATAGGACACGGGAACCACAACTCAAATTCTCAAAGACCAAAACAACAATGGTGGAAGCGGAAAGTGGAGGTGGATGTGGGAGTTATGCTGCAAATGGCCTGGGCGGTAGTACCGCTCGGAAGGCCGGTTGTACCGCTTGTGGTACTCAGCGGTGGTACCGCTCGGAGGGGCGGTTGTACCGCTCGTGTCGGGATTCGACACAGCACGAAACGGGGCGCGATTTTGGGGCGGAATTGGATGGTTTCGGGGCAAAATTTGGAGGGTTTCGTGGATGAGAAGAGGGGAAACTTGGGGGAAATCTAGATCCACTTGAAACCAAGCAAATCCACGGATCAAAATCAACAAAACATCATCAAACCAACAAATCACAAAAAAATTGGGGCTATTTTTGGTGGGGATTTTCGAATTTAGGACGAAAACAACAAAATCAAGCTAGAAAACACGGTGTAGGGGCTCCAAAAACGTGATCAACGTGGCTCATGATACCAAGATGATGTAGGGCAGAACCCTAAGTGGTCGATCTTTCACGTTTGGAGGGATCCTACGGGGAATCACGAAGAACACGCGGAAGAACTAGAGGGAAAACACGGGGAGAACAAGAGAAACACTCAACCGACATAGAATCAATCACACGAGTGCTAGATCACCGACAACATAGAGTATCATATGATCCATAATCAACAAAGGTAAGGATACAAAGGAACCGTTCTTCTCCTTACGGAGGCCTTGATGGTCTTCCCTAGAAAGGGGTCTTGAATCCGCTTGGGGGATCTTCTCCGAAGAGGTCCTGAGCTCCGAGGAGAAGTATCCAAGTGGATGAGCAAGGCTTTCACACAAAATATGAGCTAAACCTATGCTAACCCTAATACGAAGCTAGGAGACGAGTATATATAATGCTAAGTCACGAAGGGGTAAGTGCGCTGCGCGCAGGCAGGCCGGTAGTACCGGTCAGGGGGCCGGTAGTACCGCTGAGAGCTCCTGAGGGGCGGTAGTTCCGGTCGAGGAAGGCGGTACTACCGCTGGGGGTCGGGCGCTGGCTTCTGGAGGTGGGCGTCGAAGGAGCCAGCGGTTGTACCGGAGGTCGGGGCGGTTGTTCCGGTCTTGGGCAGAAACCGGTAGAACCGGTGCTGTACCGGCATTGCACCGCTTGCTCACAGAATAGCGGCCGGTTGTTGGGCGGTGGCTGGCCGGTTGTTCCGCCCGGGCGGTGGTTGGGCGGTTGTATCGGTCCTCCCAGGCTGGGTGGAATGCCTCCTTGATCTTGATGTCCATCTTGCACCACTCCTTCTCCTTGGCTGCTTTCATGGTACCTGAGCACACAAAGTGTCTCCGTTTGAGGTAGTAGCCATGTCTCAAATGGGTCAAAGGGAAATTCAACAAGGAGAGAGTTAACCTCGGATTGGATGGCACGTGCTCGGGCTCTTGTCATGGGTCCTCTTGGAGCAAGTGTGGTCGAAGTAGAGTCCATGGGGATGATGGAAGGATGCTCCGCATCACCTTCCCTTGTGTTCTGCATTTAATTTGCCGGCGTTCTTCAAGACCCAGCATTCTCTATGAGTGTGGTTTGCAGGTTTTTCGGGGGTGCCATGAATTTGGCACACTCTGTCCAGGACTTTTTTAGGCCGGACGGTCCCTCTTTGCTGCCTTTAAATGACTTCTTTTGTTAACCGGGTCGAGAGCCTCTGAATCCGGCGTTGACCGTTATGTTTTCCGGACTTTCATCCTTGTTTCGACGTTTGTTTTTATTGCGCCGTGGCTTCCCGTTGCCATCCCTGATTTTGGATGTACTTGGGTCGCTGGTGCCTCTACGGGCCAACCAACTGTCTTCACCCGCGCAAAAGTGGGTCATAAGTCTTGTTAAGGCTGCCATTGTCCTCGGCTTTTCTTGGCCGAGGTGTCTGGCGAGCCACTCGTCCCGGATACTGTGCTTGAAGGCCGCTAAGGCTTCGGCATCCGGACAATCGACACTTTGATTCTTCTTAGTGAGGAATCTGTTCCAAAGCTTGTGGGCGGACTCTCCGGGCTGTTGAATTATGTGACTTAAATCGTCCGCGTCCAGAGGTCGGACATAGGTCCCTTGAAAATTGGCCCTGAAAGCATCCTCGAGTTCCTCCCAACTTTCGATTGAATTTTCAGGGAGGCTTTTCAACCAGTGACGAGCTGGTCCCTTCAACTTGAGGGAAAGGTATTTGATGGCGTGGAGGTCGTAACCACGAGCCATGTGGATAAGCAGGATAAAATCCTCAATCCAGACCCCAGGGTCTGTCGTTCCGTCATATGCCTCTATGTTCACAGGTTTAAAACCCTGTGGAAATTCGTGGTCCAGTACCTCTTCGGTGAAGCACAGAGGGTGAGTAGCCCCTCTGTATCTGGACGTGTTGTGGCATGCCGTCGGCTGTTGTTGTGTCCGGTGTTGATTCCGAACTGGTACTCGACCAGTCTGATCGTTTTGGTGACCGTAGTCCTGCGCCGGGGCGTGTCCTCTAGATCCGTACGTGGACCTCGTCGCACCGGCCTTTTATCCAGGAGCCCACGTAAATCGTGTGCGGCGTCAGTAGCTGCTCTATTACGGTTATGAAGTGGTTGGTCCGGACTACTGGCCGTATTGTTCTTCAGTGGAACGGCCTCGTCGCCGAATTCTGGCAGCAGCTTGTGCTTTGGGTAGCTCTTTGTGTGGCGATCGTCGCCGTATTTTTCTTCAGTGTCTAGCACTTTATTCCATCTGCGATTGAGCGTTTCCTGAGCGGCTTTAAGCCTTTGCTTCTGCTTCTTTAGACTTCTCGCAGTGGCCATAAGCCTTCTGTGGAGGTTATCTCGTTCCGAACGTGTTTCCGGGATGATGAATGCGTCGTCGTCCGGATTGTGCTCTTGTCTCGGGGCAGTTTGATGAGTTCGTCCCTCGGGATCACTGTGATCGGGCGTCTGCTCCGGGTTGTGTTCGGCGTGGCCTGGCTCATCCTGCTCCATCGCTAGGTCCGTATGGTCGTTGTTGCCTTCGGAGTTGACTGGGGTGTCAATCTTTCTAGCGATGTTATCGCTATTTTTACTGTGGCTGGACTTAGAGCGGCGTCTGCGCCATCGTTTTGTCTTTTGTCTGAGGGTTTTATCCTTCGTTTTGTCGCCATCGTCCTCCTTAGGCGTATCCACCATGTATATATCATATGATGAGGTGGCAGTCCCGCGCCCCATGGGTGGTGGTTCTGAATCGTCTCCTGCGCCGACGTCCATATCGTCGGTGTCATCAGAGTCGAAGTCAAGCATGTCTGCTACGTTGTCGACAGTGGCTATGAAGTGGGTGGTGGGTGGGCAACGAATTTATTCGTCGCCTTCTTCCCCCTTGAGCCGGACATAGTTCGGCCAAGAGTCTCCTGACAAAGAGAGAGACTTTAATTAGTTCAGCATGTCACCAAAGGGTGAGTGCAGGAAGATATCCGCAGCGGCAAATTCCATTACCGGAGCCCAGCCAGAATCGGCGGGCTTGGGGGCGTGCGGTCTAGGACCTACAACCGGACACAAGTCCAGGGGTCCGGAGACATAGGCTTCCTTGGGGATGAAGTCTGTGCTCGGCTCTACCGTCGATGAGTGTGCGGCCTTGATAACCCACAAGTGTAGGGGATCGCAACAACTTTCGAGGGTAAAGTATTCAATCCAAATTTATTGATTCGACACAAGGGGAGCCAAAGAATATTCTTGAGTATTAGCAGTTGAGTTGTCAATTCAACCACACCTGGATAACTTAGTATCTGTAGCAAAGTATTTAGTAGCAAAGTAGTATGGTAATAAAGGTAACAATAGCAAAAGTAATGTTTTTGGGTTTTGTAGTAGTTGCAACAGTAGCAACGGAAAAGTAAATAAGCGAAGAACAATATGTGAAAAACTCATAGGCAATGGATCAGTGACGGATAATTATGCTGGATGTGATTCCTCATGTAATAGCTATAACATAGGGTGACACAGAACTAGCTCCAGTTCATCAATGTAATGTAGGCATGTATTTCGTAAATAGTCATACGTGCTTATGCAAAAGAACTTGCATGACATCTTTTGTCCTACCCTCCCGTGGCAGCGGGGTCCTACCGGAAACTAAGGGATATTAAGGCCTCCTTTTAAAAGAGAACCAGAACAAAGCATTAGAACATAGTGAATACATGAACTCCTTAAACTATGGTCATCACCGAGAAGTATCCCGATTATTGTCACTTCGGGGTTGTCGGATCATAACACATAATAGGTGACTATAGACTTGCAAGATAGGATCAAGAACACACATACATTCATGAAAACATAATAGGTTCAGATCTGAAATCATGGCACTCGGGCCCTAGTGACAAGCATTAGCCATAGCAAAGTCATAGCAACATCAATCTCAGAACATAGTGGATACTAGGGATCAAACCCTAACAAAACTAACTTGATTACATGGTAAATCTCATCCAACCCATCACCGTCCAGCAAGCCTATGATGGAATTACTCATGCACGACAGTGAGCATCATGAAATTGGTGATGGAGGATGGTTGATGATGACGACGGTGACGAATCCCCCTCTCCGGAGCCCCAAACGGACTCCAGATCAGCCCTCCCGAGAGAGATTAGGGCTTGGCGGAGGCTCCGTGTCGTAAAACGCGATGAAACTTATTCTCTGATTTTTTTCTCCCCGAACGTGAATATATGGAGTTGGAGTTGAGGTCGGTGGAGGTCCAGGGGGCCCATGAGATAGGGGGCGCGCCCAGGAGGAGGGGGCGCACCCCCTGTCTCGTGGACAGGGTGTGGGCCCCCTGGTCTTGATTCTTTTGCCAGTATTTTTTATATTTTCCAAAAAGTCGCTCCGTGGATTTTTAGGACATTCCGAGAACTTTTCTTTTCTACAGATAAAACAACATCATGGCAGTTCTGCTGAAAACAACATCAGTCCGGGTTAGTTTCATTCAAATCATGCAAGTTAGAGTCCAAAACAAGGGCAAAAGTGTTTGGAAAAGTAGATACGTTGAAGACGTATCAACTCCCCCAAGCTTAAACCTTTGCTTGTCCTCAAGCAATTCAGTTGATAAACTGAAAGTGATAAAGAAAAACTTTTACAAACTCTATTTGCTCTTGTTGTTGTAAACATGAAAAGCCAACATTCAAGTTTCAGCAAATATTATGAAGTAACCATACTCACAATAACACTTAGGTCTCACAATTACTCATATCAATAGCATAATCAGCTAGCGAGCCATAATAATAAAACTCAGATGACAACACTTTCTCAAAACAATCATAACATGATATAACAAAATGGTATCTCGCTAGCCCTTTCCGAGACCGCAAAACATTAATGCAGAGCATCTTTAAAGATCAAGGACCGACTAAACATTGTAATTCATGGTAAAAGAGATCCAGTCAAGTCATACCCAATATAAAACAATAGTAATGAATGCAAATGATAGTGTGCTCTCCAGCGGGTGCTTTTTAATAAGAAGGGTGATGACTCAACATAAAAGTTAATAGATAGGCCCTTCG
Organism: Triticum aestivum; assembly: GCF_018294505.1. Taxonomy (NCBI): domain Eukaryota; kingdom Viridiplantae; phylum Streptophyta; class Magnoliopsida; order Poales; family Poaceae; genus Triticum; species Triticum aestivum. Next base: position 245,988,301 of record NC_057804.1, read on the forward strand.
CAGAGGGAAGCAGGGATTTGTAGAGGTGCCAGAGCTCGATTTTAAAATAGAGATTGAATAACATTTTGAGCGACATACTTTTGTTGTCAACGCAACAGCTATGAGATGACTGTATCTTCCATACTACATGCATTATAGGCAGTTCCCAAAAAGAATGGTAAAAGTTTATACTCCCCCAACCACCAACAAGCATCAATCCATGGCTTGCTCGAAACAACAAGTGCCTCCAACTAACAATAGCCCTGGGGGAGTTTTGTTTAATTATTTTGATTTTCTTTGATCTTTTGGATCATGGGACTGGGCATCCCAGTTACCGGCCCTTTCTCGTGAATGAGGAGCGGAGTCCATTCCTCTTGAGAATAACCCACCTAGCATGGAAGATATAGGCAGACCTAGTTGAAACATGAGCTGCTCGAGCATACAAAACATAATTTCATTTGAAGGTTTGGAGTTTGGCACATACAAATTTACTTGGAACGACAGGTAAATACCGCATATAGGTAGGTATGGTGGACTCATATGGAACAACTTTGGGGTTTATGGAGTTTGGATGCACAAGAAGTATTCCCGCTTAGTACAGGTTAAGGCTAGCAAAAGACTAGGAAGCGACCAACTAAGAGAGCGACAACAGTCATAAACATGCATTAAAATTAATTTACACCGAGTACAAGCATGAGTAGGATATAATCTACCATGGACATAAATATCATGAAGGCTATGTTGATTTGTTTCAACTACATGCATGAACATGTGCCAAGTCGAGTCACTCAATTCATTCAAAGGAGGATACAATCCCATCATACCACATCATAATCATTCTAATAGCATGTTGGCACGCAAGGTAAACCATTATAACTCATAGCTAATCAAGCATGGCACAAGCAACTATAATCTCTAAATGTCATTGCAAATATGTTTACTTCATAATAAGCTGAATCAGAAATGATGAACTCATCATATTTACAAAAACAAGAGAGGTCGAGTTCATACCAGCTTTTCTCATCTCAATAAGTCCATCATATATCGTCATTATTGCCTTTCACTTGCACGACTGAACGATGTGTATAATAATAAGAGTGCACGTGCATTGGACTAAGCTGGAATCTGCAAGCATTCAACTCAAGAGAGAAGACAAGTAATATGGGCTCTAAATTAAATAAAAAATTATGCATATGAGAGCCACTAAACATTTTCAATATGGTCTTCTCGACCCCCTAAGGAAAGAAAAGAAAATAAAACTATTTACACGGGAAAGCTCCCAACAAGTAAGAAGAAGAACTAGAAATCTTTTTGGGTTTTCATTTTAATTCTACTACAAGCACGGAAATTAAACTAACTATTTTTTTGTTTTTTCTTAAGGTTTATAAAACACAAAAGAAGAAAGCGGGAAAGAAAATTAAACTAACATGGATAATACAATGAAAGAGTATGAGCACCGACGACTAGTGTGTGAACATAAATGTAAAGTCGGTGAGAAATACGTACTCCCCCAAGCTTAGGCTTTTGGCCTAAGTTGGTCTAGTACCAAGGACCGCCTGGCTGATATCCGTAAGTGAAACTGGGGTCGTACTGAGACGCAGCGGCAATTGCCTCCTGAGCTGCGGCGTGTTGGCGAGCTGCCTCCACTCTCCCCCTTGTGTTCAGCTGCTTCCTCCCTGGTGACAACATATCTTCCTTTTGCCTGATAATCAAAAAGGTGGGGAGCAGGAAGAGTAACATGGACGATGTTGCGTCTGTCATAGATTAATCTATATTAGAGGAGTTGTTCATTCCTCCTTAGAAATTGATGATTGACCATAGCTTCATAATCCAAATAAACAGGAGGTATCAACATATCTCCCTCTCGTGGGGCTATACCAAGATAATTAGCCACACGGGTTGCATAAATTCCTCCAAATAAATCTCCCTTTCTACTATTATTCTGCAACCTACGTGCAACTATTGCCCCCAAGTTATAACCTTTATATCCTAACACAACACTCTTGAGGACACACAGATCAGGAACACACATATGACATGCTTCGTCTTTACCGTTAATGCATCTACCAACGAAGAGAGCAAAATAATGTATAGCAGTAAAATGAATGCTCCCTATGGTAGCTTGTGCAATATCCCTGGATTCTCCCATAGTAATACTAGCAAGGAAATCTCTAAATTCAGATTTGTGAGGATAATTAATATTACCCCACTGCGGGAGTTTGCAAGCAGTTGTAAAATCCTCTAAGTCCATGGTATAAGATGTATCATAAATATCAAATATGACACTAGGAGAATTACGCGCACAGTTATATTTAAACCTCCGCACAAAGGAGTGAGTCAATTGATAGTACTGAGGACACTTATCTTGTAAGAAGTCCTCCATCTCGGCATTACGCACAAGCGCGTCAAATTCCTCCTTAAAGCCTGCTTCGACCATAAAATTATCGGATGGCCACTCACAAGCTCGTACATCCGCGTCCCTCGGCAATTCAACATCTTGCTCACGTATAGCAATCCTGGGCCCCTTCTTCATCGAGGAACCACCTTGGTACATTCTTCTAAGCATAATTCTTTTTCTGAAAATTTCTGAAATTTTAGTAACTTCAAAATAAAAGTGAATAAAACTAAACAAGATTGGTAGCAACTACTCCTACAAGTGCCTAGAGCCTATATCATGCATTGGAATTGCTTGGAACCTCATAAATTTAACATGCAAGCTCAAGAACATGGTCACCTACGCAACAAAAATTTGCAATGAATAAAGCACTAGAACAAAAACTAATTGGACTAATCGAGGAGTCACATACCAAGCAACAATCGCCCAAAGCAGTTTTGTGAATGGAGCTTTGAGCAAGGAGATCGAAAATCACAGCAAAAAGAGCTAGAACTCGTGCTTGAGGTGGATGGGGATTTTTTTGGGTAGAAGATGAAGTGTGTGGGTGCTGGCATAAGTGGAGGGGGGCCACTAGGGGCCCACGAGACAGGGGGGCGCGCCCAGGTGGGGTGGGCGCGCCCTCCACTCTCGTGGCCTGGTGCTTGCCCCTCATGCAGTGTTTTCAGTGCCTAAAATCCTCAAATATTCCATAAAAAATCATACTAAATTTGCAGGGCATTTGGAGCACTTTTATTTTCGGGATATTTTTTAATGCACGGATAATTCAGAAAACAGACATATAATACTATTTTTGCTTTATTTATTCTAAATAATAGAAAGTAAAAAGAGGGTACAGAAGCTTGTGCCTTCTAGTTTCATCCATCTCATGATCATCACATTGAATCCACTAACAAGGTTGATCAAGTCTTGTTAACAAACTCATTCTGAATAACATGGAACCGGAGAAATTTCGAATAACACTAAGTTACCTCAACGGGGATATGAAAATCCCCAACAATAAGAATATCGTACTTTTTCTTGACAGTAGGGAGAGGAAATTCAAAATCTTCAATAATAATAGTTGGAACTTTTCCGATAGAATTGATGCTATGAACTTGAGATTGTTTCCTCGGAAAGTTTACCGTATGCTCATTACCATTAACATGAAAAGTGACATTGCCTTTGTTGCAATCAATAATAGCCCTTGTAGTATTCAGAAAAGGTCTACCAAGGATAATCGACATACTATCATCCTCGGGAATATCAAGAATAACAAAGTTCGTTAAGATAGTGACATTTGCAACCACAACAGGCACATCCTCACAAATACCGACATGTATAGCAGTTGATTTATCAACCATTTGCAAAGATATTTCAGTAGGTGTCAACTTATTCAATTCAAGTCTACGGTATAAAGAGAGAGGCATAACACTAACACCGGCTCCAAGATCACTTAAAGCAGTTCTAACATAATTTCTTTTAATGGAGCATGGTATAGTTGGTACACCCGGATCTCCAAGTTTCTTTGGTATTCCACCCTTAAAAGTGTAATTAGCAAGCATGGTGGAAATTTCAGCTTCCGGTATCTTTCTTTTATTTGTGATAATATCCTTCATATACTTAGCATAAGGGTTTACTTTGAGCATATCAGTTAAGCGCATACGTAAGAAAATAGGTCTAATCATTTCAGCAAAGCGCTCAAAATCCTCATCATCCTTTGACTTGGATGGTTTAGGAGGAAAGGGCATGGGTTTCTGAACCCATGGTTCTCTTTCTCTACCGTGCTTCCTAGCAACAAAATCTCTCTTATCATAACGTTGATTCTTTGATTGTGGGTTATCAAGATCAACAGTAGGTTCAATATCTACTTCATTGTTTTTGCTAGGTTGAGCATCAACATGAACATTATCATTAACATTATCACTAGGTTCATGTTCATCACCTGATTGTGTTTCACCATTAGAAATAGAAATATCATTGGGATTCTCAGGTGTGTCTACAGTAGGTTCACTAGAAGCATGCAAACTTCTATCGTTTTTCTTTTTCTTCTTTTTAGAAGAACTAGGTGTCTCTAAATTATTTCTCTGAGAATCTTGCTCGATTCTCTTAGGGTGGCCTTCATCATACAAAGGTTCCTGAGTCATTCTACCAGTTCTAGTAGCCACTCTAACAGCAAAGTCATTTTTATTATTTAATTCATCAAGCAAATCATTTTGAGCTTTAAGTACTTGCTCAGCTTGAGTAGCAACCATAGAAGTATATTTGCTAATGAGTTTGAGTTCACCTTTAACTCTAGCCATATTATCGCTCACATGTCCTATCTTGAAAGTATTATTCTTTAACTCTCTACCAACATAAGCATTAAAACTTTCTTGTCTAGCCATAAAGTCATCAAATTCATCTAAGCATGGGCTATGAAATTTAGTAGAGGGGATTTCAACTTTATCATATCAATAGAGAGAATTTACCTTTACTACATGTGTCGGGTTATCAAGACAATGTAGTTCTTCAACAGGCGGTATATTAAGACCATGTATTTCTTCAATAGGAGGTAAATTCTTAACATCTTCAGCTTTAATACCTTTTTATTTCATTGATTTCTTTGCCTCTTGCATATCTTCAGGACTGAGAAATAAAACACCTCTCTTCTTCGGAGTGGGTTTAGGAATAGGCTCAGGAGTTGGCTCAATTGGTTCAGGAATTGCCTCAGGAATTGGCTCAGGAAGAGTCCAATTATTTTCATTAGTCAACATATTATTCAATAGTAATTCAGCTTCGTCGACTGTTCTTTCACTGAAAACACAACCAGCACAACTATCCAAGTAGTCCTTGGAACCATCGGATAGTCCATTATAAAAGATATCAAGTATTTCATTTTTCTTAAGAGGATGATCAGGCAAAGCATTAAGCAACCGAAGAAGCCTCCCCCAAGCTTGTGGGAGACTCTCTTCTTTGATTTTCACAAAATTGTATATTTCCCGCAAGGCAGCTTGTTTCTTATGAGGAGGGAAATATTTAGCAGAGAAGTAATAAATCATATCCTGGGGACTACGCACATAACCAGGAGCAAGAGAATTATACCAAGTCTTAGCATCACCCTTTAGTGAGAACGGAAATATCTTAAGGATATAAAACTAGCGAGATCTATCATCATGAGTGAACAGGGTAGCTATATCATTCAACTTGGTAAGATGTGCCACAACAGTTTCAGATTCAAGGCCATAAAAAGGGTCAAATTCTACTAAAGTAATAATTTCAGGATCAATAGAGAATTCATAATCCTTATCAGTAACACAGATAGGTGAAGTAGCAAAAGCAGGGTCAGGTTTCATTCTAGCATTAAGAGACTGCTGCTTCCATTTAGCTAATATATTCTTAAGATCATATCTATCATTGCAAGCAAAGATAGCTCTAGCAGCTCTTCATTCATAACATAACCCTCAGGAACAACAAGCAATTCATAATCATTGGGAGAATTTTCATCATCACTATCATCAATAATAGCATCTTCAATAATTTCATTCCCCCTAACTCTAGCAAGTTGTTCATCAAGAAATTCACCTAATGGCAAAGTAGCATCACGCACAGAAGTAATTTCATCATGCATAGCAGAAGTGGCATTATCAATAACATGCGACACATCAGAATTCATAGCAGTAGCAGGTTTAGGTGTCGTAAGCTTACTAATAACGGAAGGAGAATCTAGTGTAGAGCTATATGGCAGTTCCTTACCTCCACTCGTAGTTGAGGGCAAAATAGTAGTTCTGTCGTCTTTCAAGTTCTTCATAGTGATCAACAGATATAAATCCCAAGTGACTCAGAGAATAGAGCTATGCTCCCCGGCAAAGGCGCCAGAAATTAGTCTTGATAACCCACAAGTGTAGGGGATCGCAACAGCTTTCGAGGGTAAAGTATTCAACCCAAATTTATTGATTCGACACAGGGGGAGCCAAAGAATATTATTGAGTATTAGCAGTTGAGTTGTCAATTCAACCACACCTGGATAACTTAGTATCTGCAGCAAAGTATTTAGTATCAAAGTAGTATGATAATAAAGGTGACGGTAGCAAAAGTAATATTTTTGGGTTTTGTAGTGATTGTAACAATAGCAACGAAAAAGTAAATAAGCGAGACACAAGATGTGAAAAGCTCGTAGGCAATGGATCAGTGATGGATAATTATGTCGGATGCAATTCCTCATGTAATAGCTATAACATAGGGTGACACAGAACTAGCTCCAATTCATCAATGTAATGTAGGCATGTATTCCGAATATAGTCATACGTGCTTATGGAAAAGAACTTGCATGACATCTTTTGTCCTACCCTCCCGTGGCAGCGGGGTCCTAGCGGAAACTAAGGGATATTAAGGCCTCCTTTTAATAGAGAACCGGAACAAAGCATTAGCACATAGTGAATACATGAACTCCTCAAACTATGGTCATCACCGAGAAGTATCCCGATTATTGTCACTTCGGGGTTGTCGGATCATCACACATAATAGGTGACTATAGACTTGCAAGATAGGATCAAGAACACACATATATTCATGAAAACATAATAGGTTCAGATCTTAAATCATGGCACTCGGGCCCTAGTGACAAGCATTAGGCACAGCAAAGTCATAGCAACATCAATCTCGGAACATAGTGGATACTAGGGATCAAACCCTAACAAAACTAACTTGATTACATGGTAAATCTCATCCAACCCATCACCGTCCAGCAAGCCTACGATGGAATTACTCACGCACGTCGGTGAGCATCATGAAATTGGTGATGGAGGATGGTTTATGATGACGACGGCGACGATCCCCCTCTCCGGAGCCCCGAACGGACTCCAGATCAGCCCTCCCGAGAGAGATTAGGGCTTGGCGGTGGCTCCGTGTCGTAAAATGCGATGAAACTTTCTTTCTGATTTTTTTCTCCCCGAACGTGAATATATGGAGTTGGAGTTGAGGTCGGTGGAGGTCTAGGGGGCCTACGAGATAGGGGGGTGCGCCCAGGAGGAGGGGGCGCGCCCCCTTGTCTCGTGGATAGGGTGTGGGCCCCCTGGTCTTGATTCTTTCACCAGTATTTTTTATATTTTCCAAAAAATCGCTCCGTGGATTTTCAGGACATTCCGAGAACTTTTCTTTTCTACACATAAAACAACATCATGGCAGTTCTGCTGAAAACAACGTCAGTCCGGGTTAGTTTCATTCAAATCATGCAAGTTAGAGTCCAAAACAAGGGCAAAAGTGTTTGGAAAAGTAGATACGTTGGAGACGTATCAGGCCTCGGGGGCGGGGTCCTTCCACCCGTCCTTGGACGACGCAATCTGCCCCGGATTTAGGTCCGGGGCTCCTGCAGGCACGATATCCCGAGTATTGTCCGACAGCAGGTCTAAGCCGTGCTCATCGTGATTGTTCGGCGCTCCCGGAGTAAACCATTCACTTTGGTGCTGTAAAAGACAAGGTTCATAATTGTTTTCACACAATCCCTACTGTACCATTTAATTTCTACAATTTATATTGCGAAATATAAGCCATAGAAACTAGAAAATAAGCAAACTATTCGATGAAAACAGAATCTGTCAGAAACAGAACAGTCTGTAATGATCTGAACAATAACCATACTTCTGCTACTCAAAAATTATGAAATAAATTGGTGGACGTGAGGAATTTTTCTATTAATCTTATGCAAAAAGAATCAACTCAAAATCACTCTTCTGTAAAAAATTACAGCTAATCTCAGCAAAGTTTCTGTTTTTACAGCAAGATCACATCAACTCTCACCCAAGTCTTCCCAAAGGTCTTACTTGGCACTTTATTGAAACAAAAGCTATAAAACATGATTACTACAGTAGCTTAATCATGTAGACACAAAAAAACAGTAAGGGTAAATATTGGGTTGTCTCCCAACAAGCGCTTTTCTTTAATGCCTTTTAGCTAGGCATGATGATTTCAATGATGCTCACATAAAAGATAAGAGTTGAAACATAAAAAGAGTATCATGAAGAATATGACTAGCACATTTAAATCTAACCCACTTCCTATGCCTAGGGATTTTTTAAGCACACAATTTATAGGAACAAGAATCAACTAGCATAGGAAGGCAAAACAAGTTTAACTTCAAAACTTTAAGCACATAGAGAGGAAACTTGATATTATGACAACTCCTACAAGCATATATTCCTCCCTCATAATAGTTTTCAGTAGCATCATGGATAAAAACTTTGTTCTCATACTCAATTGGAACCTCTTCCGAAATAGTGGAAGACTAACTAAAGTTGACACTCTTCCAAATCCACTTTCATAAATATCACACTAAGATTCAACACCCTCCAAGATAGCGGGATCACTAATTCCTAAAGTTGACACTCTTCCAAACCCACTTTAATTTATAGTATGATTCATACTCCAAAAGATATAAGTGAAGTTCATGGAGCATTCTACAATTAATATAGGCTAACCAATGTCCAAGCTCAAAATATATAAGTAATGCACACAAAGCATTCTATAAAACCACACTCAAACGATTTAAGTGAAGCACAAAGAGCAATTCTATAAGATCATACTTAAAAGATATATGTGAAGCACATGAAGTATTCTATAAATCAATGTAGAGCTATATCATAATAGCATGATTCTTAAAGAAAAATAAAAACACAAAGGACACAAATCATGTGAACAAAACAAAAACCAAGGTGTACCGATATCTATTGAAGAAGAAAGATGGGATGCCAACCGGGGCATCCCCAAGCTTAGATGCTTGAGTATCCTTTCAAATATTTACTTGGGGTGCCTTGGGCATCCCCAAGCTTGAAATCTTGTCTCTCTTTATTCTTCTCACATCGGTAACTCCTCGTTCTTCAAACACTTCATTCACAAAAACTTAAACAAAAACTTTGTGAGATCCGTTAGTGTAATAAAGCCAACTACCACTTTAAGGTACTGTAATTAACTTATTCTTTATCTATATTGGTGTTAAACCTAATGTATTCCAATTTCTCTATGGTTCATACCCTTACATACTAGCCATAGATGCATAAAAATAAGCAAACAACACACGAAAAACAGAATCTGTCAAGAACAGGACAATCTGTAGTAATCTGGAAGTTTAGTAAACTTCTGTAACTCCAAAAATTATGAAATAAATTTGAAAATTTGTACATAAGTAATGTGCAAAAAGTTTCAGACACATTTGACTTTCCAGTAAAAAATGTAAATTCATGCACTACAGCCAAAGTTTCTGTTTTTGTTCTGCACATAGTAAGCAAGCAATCTTATCATACTAAAACCAAAGCTTGGCACATTATTTTTATAATACAATGGATATATACAAGGGGATAATTATTTACAGAGAAACTTCCATGAAAAATTCTACATTGTTTCCATGAGCATGAACACAAGTGCTCAAGGTCGACCCTCACTTCTTCAATGCGTAACTTTCCAATCACTTCTCTTTTTGAAAAACATTTTTAGGCATGAGAGGCAAGTAATTTTTTTTGTATTTTCATTATTTAATTTTTTTTGTATGTTTCACCCACAACTAAACAGTAACAAAAAGGAAAAACAAAATATACTTAGTGAAGAAAGCAAACAAGCACACACGAGAATATCAACCCCACGCTATTGCTCCCCGGCAACGGCGCCAAAAAAGAGCTTGAGAATCCCCAAGTGCAGGGAATCATCGTAGCAATTCCCAAAGGTGGAAGTGACAAGTATGGAGTGCCGAAACCATAAGGAGCTAAAGGTAAGATCAATATTCTCTCAAGCCCTATCTGCCACCGATACGACTCTACGTGCACCGAATGTTTGCTTCCAACTAGAAACAAGAAATAAAACTGTGTTGTGGGTATAAAGAGGATAACTTTGCATGATATCGGAGAGCTAAAATATGAAAGTAGGTGCTGTTATCATAAAGTTAGAATATATTACTAAATATTATAAATAGCGAGTGTGGAATAATGGTGGATCGGTGTGCGGAATTGCCCTAGGCAATTGTTAACAAGATCGGTAGTCGTCATTGCAATTTCATATGAGGGAGAGGCATAAGCTAACATACTTTCTCTACTTGGATCATATGCACTTATGATTGGAACTCTAGCAAGCATCCGCAACTACTAAAGATCATTAAGGTAAAACCCAACCATAGCATTAAAGCATCAAGTCCCCTTTATCCCATATGCAACAACCCCCTTACCCGGGTTTGTGTTTCAGTCACTCACGCAACCCACTATAAGTGAATCATGAACATATTGCAACACCCTATAGCAGGAATCCCCCATGCTTGCGCAACACGAAGGGCACCATAGGACAACACCAAAATAAAACATACAACTCATACCAATCTAGACCATCAATCAACCCAAGGACAAAAAATATCTACTCAAAACATCATAGGATGGCAACACATCATTGGATCATAATATGTGGCATAAAGCACCATGTTGAAGTAGGGATTACAGCGGGGTGCGGGAGAGTGGACCGCATAAAAGAGATGAGGATGGTGATGCTGATGGTGATGTTGATGAAGACGATCACCGCGGCGATGATTCCCCTCCCGATGGCACTCCAGTGCCACCAAGAGAGAGGAGGAGAGGTTCTCCCCCTTGTGCTTCCTCCTCCATGGCTTTCCCCCTCTGGTCCTTGGCCTTCATGGTGATGAGGGCCCCTCTGAGATCCTCCTCCATGGCCTTCAGTGACGATGGCCCCCTCCGGCAGGGCGCCGAAGAGGGCCTAGATTGATTTCTCGTGGCTACAGAGGCTTGCGGCGGCGGAACTTCCGATCTAGGTTATTTCCCAAAGATTTCTGTATTTATAGGAATTTTTGGCGTAGGTTTCACGTCAGGGGGGTCTCCGGGCTGTTCATGAGATAGGGGGCACGCCCTAGGGGGGTGGGCGCGCCCTCCACCGTCGTGGGCAGCCCGGGACTCTTCTGGCCCAACTCCGATGCTCCGTGGTCTTCTTTTTGTCCATAAAAAATCATCAAAAATTGGCACGTCAATTGGACTCCATTTGGTATTCCTTTTCTGTAAAACTCAAAAACAAGGAGAAAACAGAAACTGACACTGGGCTCTGGGTTAATAGGTTAGTCCCAAAAATCATATAAAATGGCATATAAATGCATATAAAACATCATAGATGGATAATATAATAGCATGAATACTTCATAAATTATAGATACGTTGGAGACATATCAACCGGCTAGGGCAATGACTGCCCGCCATCCCGTTACAATGGAATTTGGCCTAGAGCCCTCGAATTCGGTGACCCTCGCTATGTTAAACGAGGCGCTAGACCGAATCCAAAAAATGGCCATCTAGGAGGAATTGCCCTCCGCCCACAATCATCAATCCTTCGAGGCGTACCACAGGGAATTTTACGTCCCACCCACCACCCACTTGGTAGCCACTATCGACGATTTAACCCATATGCTAGATTATAATTCGGAAAACGCCGAATACATAGATGAGGATAGTGGAGCCACGACCAGTACTGATGTCGCCCCCCCTCATCACCGGCCACTGGTCGGCCATGTCCACCTACGATATTTACATGGTGGACACCCCCAAGGATGGTGATGGCACTCCCAATCAGGACCAAGACAAGCCCGGAGATGAGCCGCCCAAACGGCGAAGATAGCATCGTCGATCAAAGCCATGTTGAAGCCATGCGAGCAACATGGACTCTCTGCAGAACAACACCGTGAATAATACAGATGACCTTGCTAGAGCCACAACTAACGAACATCCTCATGATGACCCCGCGGGGCAGGAGGACCCATTCAACCCAGAAAACCCCGATGACTCCAAAGACAACAACTACCTCCCATCCTCCGAAGAGGAGGCCAGTCTCGAGGATGATGATTTCATTGTCCCCGAAGACCCGCTAGAGCAAGAGCGGTCTAAACGGAGGCTTATAGCCACCACACATAGTCTGAAGAAACAAAAATGCAGAATCAAGGACGAACAGGACACCCTCAACAATCGATGGACCAAAGTCCTAGCCGCCGAAGAAGGGTATGGTCGTAAATAGCCAATCAAAAGTTACCCCAAGCGAAGATTGTTGCTGCAATTCGACGACGAGGCCATAGAGCCATTAGTATGACATACACACGCACCGAACAGCCGAACCGCCCCCTAGAGGGCGGGACAGAGAAGCTGACGAGGCCGAACACCCCACCGCCCCACCTCACTGTTACGACAAGGATTAAGTGCAGCCCACCAACGAATACGACCTCCGCCATGACCTAGACGCTCGAGGAGGCTGTACCAGGTCCATCTACGGACCCAAAGAAGATCCGCCCATTCACCGGGAAGGACATTATGATTGGCTGAACCGAAACGATAAAGTACGGGAGCAACAACGGACTCGGATGGCCGAAGACCTTCAACGCAATTGTAACGACCCAAGACCGACGCTCCAGAAGCCTTCCATGTTCTTTGTTGTTGTCATGTGTTTTATTTTTGTTGTTGTTGCATTTCATCATGTCATCATGCATATTGCATCTGCATGTTTTCACAAAACTTGCATCCATTGTTAGTTGTCATTTCTTCCTCCTCTCCGTTGACCTTTCTCAGACCAACCGTTCTTTTGTTGCCCGACCGTTTGAGCCTCTGTACACAATACTCAAAACCCTCACGTGCGTCCGAAAGTTTACCCAAACCGACCCACTCAGTCATCACCGTTGGATTCAGATCATCCCCAAACATCCCTAAAGCATCTTCGGTTTATTATTCGGACTCCCCAAGTCTATTCTTTTTCGATTGTCCGATCCCGATAGGGCGATCCAAATTTGCCCCCTTTTGCTATTTATAGTCCAACCCCATACCTAATCTAGACTAACCCTAAAACTTAGCAGGTTTGTCCCTCCACCGCCGCCACCTGGTCTGCATCCACATCGGGATCTCCATCCCACCAACCACCATTGCTCTCCACTGCTCCTCCTCGATCCAGATGCCCGCAGCCCCCCTCAATCCACTCCACGCCGACCCTCATCGCCGTGCTCTCGTGCTTCCCGAGCGCCTCCTCCTCCCTGTTCGATCCGAGAGGAGTGGAGCTCCTCCGCGACGTCTTCGTCAAGCACCAGGAGCTCGAGCACCGGCCTCCCGTGCTCGACCTCATCCCCAACCTCGCAAGCCTCCTTGATCCTCTCCCGAGCAGGTGCTCGCCTGGAGCCCCGCGTCCCCGCCTCTGTCCATCCAGCCACGTCACCGGCGTGCCCAGCAGATGAGCACCGTCCCTGCTGATTTTCCTTCTTCCCCTGCTCCTCCCGCCTCCGCTAATCTCTCTCCCCCTCGTTTCTTTCACTGAGCAGGAGCACCATGGATGACCGCCTGTGGATGCCACCTCCTTCTACTGCCGACCCCGCTCGCTCAGGAGCTTCCCACTCCATGGCTACAACCCGAGTCCTCCTTCCTCGCTCGATCTGGACCAGGAGGGTCCCGAGCATCTCCACCGCCGCCCCGCCATCTTCCCGGAAGCCGCGGCGCCCACTCGTCCTCTGCTTCGAGCCTCGCCCCTGCGCCATCTTCCCCGAGCGCCGCAGGAGACTGGCGACCACCCCGACAAGCAGTCGCCTCCCCTCGCTCCAACGCCACTGCTGCCTGCATCCTCGCCATGACCCGCCGCTGCCGCGCCTGTATCACTGGAAGCTGCCGTGCCAAGTCCCTGCCCAGCGCCTCTGCTCGCTGCATTAACTGCGCCTTCCTCGCCTACGTGGATCGCAAGCAGGCCGGCCCAACGCGCCCTGCCGGCCTCCCCCTCTCCGCTGCCTATTGGGCCTTGGCCCATGGTGAGGACACCCCCAGCGCCTCGTTTTTTCCGTCTGTTGGGCTTGTCCCAGATTCAACCTGTTATGTTTTTTTCCTGTTCTGCGTTTTTCCTAATTATCCAGAGTTACTGTTTTACAAAAAAAACTCATGTTCATGCATATAATAACTAATAAACCGTGCATCGGATTAAAATGTTTTAAACATGTAAAATGCTTAGAAATTCATTTAGTTTTATAATATGCTACTTTCATCCATGTTAAAAATGTTTAACATGTTGTTTGTTTAAATTTGCTCAAATGCCATGTTAAAATGATTTATTTCATAACTAAATAACCGTAGCTCCAAATTGAATAAACTTTATATTAAAATGGGGTAGAAAAATGCATAGATTAATTTGGTGCACTTTGTCTTACTGTTTATCAACATTAAAATATGATTTAGGGTAGAACAGTAGCAAATTCAAAATATGCACATGGGGATTTCCCGGAATTGTTGTTTGTTGTTCCGGCCTCATTTAAACTTGCCCAAATAGTTAGTTTACTTATGCTTCACCCCTTGCCATGTTTAATAACATTTAATATTGTTGTACCTAAATGAGAGCAAACTAAGTAACTCGAATGTGGTGTTTCGTCAATATGCAACTCGTTGCATATTGAGCTCCACTTAATTTGTAGTATTGTTTGTTGCACTTGCCATGCCATGCCTCTTTAAACCGGACATGCATCATACTTGATTTTGCATCATGCCATGCTTATGTGATGGTTGTTTACCATGTTGTTTGCTTCTTTCTGATTTGCTTCTCTCGTTAGCTTCGCTTTCGTTCCGGAGTTGTGAGGATTCGTCCGACTACGTCCGTTTGTCTTCTTCTTAGGCTCCTTCTTCTTTGCAGGATCTCAGGCAAGAAGATCATTACCCCTGATATCACTTCTATCTTTGCTTGCTAGTTGTTCGCTCTATCACTATGTCGCGCTACCTACCACTTGTTTATCATGCCTCCCATATTGCCATGTCAAGCCTCTACCCACCTTCCTAGCAAACCGTTGTTTGGCTATGTTATTGCTTTTGCTCAGCCCCCTCTTATAGCATTATTAGTTGTAGGTGAAGTTGAAGATTGCTCCATGTTGGAACATGAACATGTTGGGATATCACAATATCTCTTATTTTTTAATTAATGCATCAATATACTTGGTAAAGGGTGGAAGGCTCGGCCTTATGCCTGGTGTTTTCTTCCACTCTTGCCGCCCTAGTTTCTTTCATACCGGTGTTATGTTCCTTGATTTTGCGTTCCTTACGCAGTTGGGGTTATGGGACCCCTTGATAGTTCGCCTTGAATAAAACTCCTCCAGCAAGGCCCAACCTTGGTTTTAACATTTGCCTACCTACCACCTATACCTTTCCCTTGGGTTCTGCAGACTCAAGGGCCATCTTTATTTTTACCCTCCTCAGGCCAGTGCTCCTCTGAGTGTTGGTCCGAACCGGGCACCCTGCAGGGCCACCTCGGGGAAAGTTGAGGGTTGGTTTTACTCGTAGCTTGACCTATCCGGTGTGCCTTGAGAACGAGATATGTGGAGCTCCTATCGGGATTTGTCGGCACATTCGGGTAGTCTTGCTGGTCTTGTTTTACCATTGTTAAAATGTCTTGTAACTGGGATTCTGAGTCTAATCGGGTGATGCTGGGAGAAGGAATGTCCTTCATTGATCATGAGAGCTTGTGATGGGCTAAGTTGGGACACACGTGCAGGGTATAAACTTTCAAGAGCCGTGCCTGCGGTTATGTGGCAGATGGGAATTTGTTAATATCTGGCTGTAGAGAACTTGACACTTGACTTATTTAGAATGCATCAACCGTGTGTGTAGCCGTGATGGTCTCTTTTCAGCGGAGTCCGGGAAGTGAACACGGTTTGGGTTATGTTTGAACGTAAGTAGTTCAGGATCACTTCTTGATCACTTATATTCTACGAACGTTGCATAGTTTCTCATCTTACTCTTGTACTCGTATGTTAGCCACCATATTTGCTTAGTGCTTGCTGCAACTCCACCTCATCACCTTATCCTACCCATAAGCTTAAATAGTCTTGATCTCGTGGGTTTTGAGATTGTTGAGTCCTCGTGACTCACAGATACTACCAAAATAGTTGCAGGTGCCGATGATACCAATGAAGGTGATGCCACCGAACTCAGGTGGGAATTCGACGAGGACCTTCGTCGTTACTATGTTTCGTTTCCTGGTGATCAGTAGTGGAGCCCAGTTGGGACGATCGGGGATCTAGCATTTGGGGTTATCTTCTTTTCATTTGGATGTGTCCGTAGTCGGACTATGTGTGTACTCTGAATGATGTATGAATTAAATTGATCATTGTGTGAAGTGGCGATTATAAGCCAACTCTATTTATCTATCCTTGTTCCTGTACATTGGATTGTGTGAAGATGACCCTTCTTGCAACAAAACCACAATGCGGTTACGCCTTTAAGTCGTGCCTCGACACGTGGGAGATATAGCCGCATCATGGGCGTTACAAGTTGGTATCAGAGCCATCCCCGACTTAGGAGCCCCCTTCTTGATCGAATCGCTGACGTTGTTGAGTCTAGAACAAACATGTTTTTAGTCTTAGGATTATATATATTGGAGAGTAGGATTCTCTTTACTCCTCAGCCCCTTCGTCGCTCTGGTGAGGTCTCCTGACATAGATGTTTTGTCTTTCCTCTCCTCAAATTTCATGATTTTTTTAGGATCACGCGGGTATCTTGGGAGCGTTCCGATATTCTTGTGACGAGAACATTGTTCTTGGTGCCTCCTGACATTTACGGGTTGTGGCAGTGTCTCGGGGAGTTGAGCTCTGAGGTGTTGTCGTCGCAATTTTATCGTTGCAGTTCTGGAATACCTGAGTTTCGCCGACATCAAAAATCTCTTTTATGCACCTAGTGGTGAGATAACCTCGATGCCACCCAGTACTGGGTCGGGAGTTCGGGAGTATTGCCATAGCTCGTATAACGGATGCTTTTCGAAGGTTGACGTATACGATTTCTAGAGTTTTCTTGGTTATGTGTTGATGGATGGATACAATTGGATGTAGGGATTGTTTAGTTGGGTGAGATATATTGCTTCCCCTGTATCCCCAACACCAGATTGCATAACCAGAAAGTTTCGGGAGTTCATAGGTGGAAATTCAAGTAGCTCCTAGAATATCTTTCCGACAAATGCATGATATGGGATTGGGTAAATCTCTATCATATGTATTTGTTCCGGCTTATCCTGCAAGCCAAATGTTTGTTTTGTTTTGAGTTGTGGTATTCGAGTTGCTTCAATGTCAAATGTTGATTCCATACCTTTCCTAAATGCTATTCTCATATTTCTATGGGAGTGCTAATCCTTTCGATCGTCGAGATTGTCATGTCAATTATTTCCAACCGGCGTGCTTCTCTTCAAGTGGATTCGATCATTTCAACATTCGCGAGATCAATTCTAAGTTTTCTCAACGGTATCCATTCCATCTGCCCAAGTTGCCTTTGTTTTCCCGCCCTCCCACCCTTTTTCTTCAAGGACTCAGATTTATTAAGCAAGTATCCTTTTATTGATGGGAAGTCTCTCCATTCTTTTCCGTCAATGTTCTTATCCGGTGATTCTCAGGAAGATACTAACAGAGCTTCAAGTTTATTATTCTTCGTCTCTTTTCTTCTCTGGTGGATTAATTTCAAGCTTCGGTGTTGATCATATCTCTTCCTTTTGTTTCACATATCTTCCAATGGGAATTTCTTATCCAAGGCTCTCTTATTTATTCAGCTCTCCCAGTTCATATCCGGAGTGTTGAAGATATCTCGGAAGATTCGTGTTTCCATTCTCAATCCGTTCAAGTTATTTTGAGGTTATTATCTCATTCAAGCCATTTAATTCAACCCGTGCAATCCCCCCCTTTCAATCAATCGTTCAACGGTGTATCTTTTTATGGGGCCCCAACCCACATGTCTTTTTCCAGGATCTTACCTGACTCTTCTAATTTTCTCGAAGCCATTCCCAAATTCTTTTCGAAGTTTGATGCAAGAATGAATTTCATCAGTCAGATGTTTTCCGAGATCGATTTCAAATTATTTTTCATTGTTGGCTCAACCTCTTTGTTTTTCATCCTTCTGGAGTGTCTCAACAATTCATGGTGGTGTTTCTCATTGCCATTCTCGGATTTTGAGGACCGAAGAAGAGTTCCTCTTAAATCCTTACCCGTTCTTCCAAAGATGCGTAGTTCAAGCTTGATGCCATCCTCTCATAATTGTTTTTGATTGTGAGAATTCTTTTCACCCATCCGGAGCATTTCATGAGTTGTTTCCATTTCTTTCCTCCGAAGGCCATCATGTCATAATTCTTCATTCTCAGCGTGTAGCTATCATTCTCCAAATCTTACCGGTGCATCATTCAAATACCCTCTAATCAGTTCATGATATCTTTGTTCTCATGTATCTAAATCCCCTCAAGTATCTTCATTCGTTTTCCAATTCTTCCCGGTGAATTGTGCCTTTGCTACTTTCATTTTCAATTCTTACGGTGGTTCATTCAAGATTTCACTTCCTTCGTTATCATATCAATTCATTCGTTGTTTCCAAATCCCACCGGTGGTTCCATCAATACCTTCTCAAGTTTGCGCTATATCTCTCTTAATCCTTTCTACGAGAATAAGTAGTATGCCAAATCCATTGCTTGTCATCAATTTAATTTGATGAAGGATAAGCATACAATAAATCTTATTCTTATTTCCTCGTGGTGATTCAATTCTTTTCTTCCGGAGATTGTTCATGATGAAGTAATTCTCGGTTCTAGTGTTTCATCTTTTCCTTTTTTGGAGTTCCAAGTTTTCTCAGTTGTCTCATCATGAAGCTCCATCTAAATCAGTGCAAGGCTTGACCTTGTGTTTTCAACTTCTCTTTCATTGATCATTCTTTTATTACCGGAGTTCTCACGAAGGCTCAACATGGTGGTTCGTCAAGGGTTCCTTTCATTCTTCAATTGTTCTTCTGTTGGGGATCGTTACAGAAATTAAAAAATTTCTATGCATCACCAAGATCAATCTATGGAGAGACTAGCAACGAGAGAGAGGGGAGTGCATCTTCATACCCTTGAAGACCGTGAAATGGAAGCGTTGCAAGAACGCGGTTGGAGGAGTCGTACACGTAGCGATTCAGATCGCGGTAGATTCCGATCTTAGCACTGAACAACGGTGCCTCAGGGTTCAACACATGTGCAGCCCGGTGACGTCTCCCGCGCCTTGATCCAGCAAGGAGGAGGGAGAGGTTGGGGAAGACAACTCCAGCAGCAGCTCGACGGCGTGGTGGTGGTGGAGCAGCGGTTCTCCGGCAGGGCTTCGCCAAGCTCAAACGGAGGAGGAGAGGGGTTGGAGAGGAGGAGGGCTGTGCCTTGGGTGTGGTGCGGCTGCCTTCCCTCCTCCCCTCTATTTATAGGGTGAAGGCGAAAGGGGGTCGGCCCCTCTAGATGAGATCTAGAGGGGGGGAGGGGGCTTGCCCCCCAAGCCAAGGGGAGGCGCCCCCTTTAGGGTTTCCCCCAAGCCCTAGGCACATGGGCCCTAGGGGGGATGGCGCCCAGCCCACTTTGGGGCTGGTTCCCGCCCACATACAGCCCATAGGGCCCTCCAAGGTAGGTGGACCCTCCCGGTGGACCCCCGAAACCCCTTCGGTTGTCCCGGTACAATACCGGCAAACCCCTGAATAGTTCCGGGGGTCGTATGATGACTTCCCATATATAAATCTTCACCTTTGGACCATTCTGGAACTCCTCGTGACATCCGGGATCTCATACGGGACTCCGAACAACATTCGGTAACCACATACAAACTTTCCCTATAACCCTGGCGTCATCGAACCTTAAGTGTGTAGACCCTACGGGTTTGGGAATCATGCTGACATGACCGGGACATCTCTCTAGCCAATAACCAATAGCGGGATCTGGATACCCATGTTGGCTCCCACATGTTCCACGATGATCTCATTGGATGAACCATGATGTCAAGGATTCAAGCAATCCCGTATACAATTCCCTTTGTCAATTGGTACGTTACTTGCCTGAGATTCAATCGTCGGTATCCCAATACCTCGTTCAATCTCGTTACCGGCAAGTCACTTTACTCGTTCCGTAATGCATGATCCCGTGAACAACTACTTATTTACATTGAGCTCATTATGATGATGCATTACCGAGTGGGCCCAGAGATACCTCTCCATCATACGGAGTGACAAATCCCAGTCTCGATTCATGCCAACCCAACAGACACTTTCGGAGATAGCTGTAGTGCACCTTTATAGCCACCCAGTTACGTTGTGACGTTTGGTACACCCAAAGCATTCCTATGGTATCCAGGAGTTGCAAAATCTCATGGTCTAAGGAAATGATACTTGACATTAGAAAATCTTTAGCAAACAAACTACACAATCTTGTGCTATGCTTAGGATTGGATCTTGTCCATCAAATCATTCTCCTAATGATGTGATCCCATTATCAATGACATCCAATGTCCATAGTCAGGAAACCATGACCATCTGTTGATCAACTAGCTAGTCAACTAGAGGCTCACTAGGGACTTGTTGTGTTCTATGTATTCACACATGTATTACGGTTTCCAGTCAATACAATTATAGGATGAACAATAGACAATTATCATGAACAAGGAAATATAATAATAACCATTTTATTATTGCCTCTAGGGCATATTTCCAACAGTCTCCCACTTGCACTAGCGTCAATAATCTAGTTACATTGTGATGAATGGAACACCCATAGAGTTCTGGTGTTGATCATGTTTTGCTCGTGGAAGAGGTTTAGTGGATCTGCGCCATTCAGATCTGTATGCACTTTACAAATATCTATGTCTCCATCTTGAACATTTTCACGAATGGAGTTGAAGCAACGCTTGATGTGTCTGGTCTTCTTGTGAAACCTGGGCTCCTTTGCAAGGGCAATAGCTCCAGTGTTGTCACAGAAAAGAGTCATCGGGCCCGACGGATTGGGAATAACTCCTAGGTCGGTAATGAACTCCTTCATCTAGATTGCTTCATGCGCTGCCTCCGAGGCTGCCATGTACTCCACTTCACATGTAGATCCCGCCACGGCGCTTTGCTTGCAACTACACCAGCTTACTGCCCCACCATTCAAAATATACACATATCCGGTTTGTGACTTGGAGTCATCCAGATCTGCGTCGAAACTAGTATCGACGTAACCCTTTACGACGAGCTCTTCATCACCTCCATAAACGAGAAACATATCCTTAGTCCTTTTCAGGTACTTCAGGATATTCTTGACCGCTGTCCAGTGTTCCATGCCGGGATTACTTTGGTACCTCCCTACCAAACTTACGACAAGGTTTACATCAGGTCTGGTACACAGCATGGCATACATAATAGACCCTATGGCTGAGGCATAGGGGATGACACTAATTTTTCTCTATCTTTTGCCGTGGTCGGGCATTGAGCCGAGCTCAATTTCACACCTTGCAATACAGGCAAGAACCCCTTCTTGGACTGATCCATATTGAACTTCTTCAATATCTTATCAAGGTATGTGCTTTGTGAAATACCTATGAGGCATCTCGATCTATCTCTATAGATCTTGATGCCTAATATGTAAGCAGCTTCTCCAAGGTCCTTCATTGGAAAATACTTATTCAAGTAGGCCTTTATGCTTTCCAAAAGTTCTCTATCATTTCCCATCAATAATATGTCATCCACATATAATATGAGAAATGCTACAGAGTGTTGGAAATATTCCCTAGAGGCAATAATAAATATGTTATTATTATATTTCTTTGTTCATGATAATAGTCTTTTATTCATGCTATAATTGTATTATCCGGAAATCGTAATACACGTGTGAATACATAGAACACAATATGTCCCTAGTGAGCCTCTAGTTGACTAGCTCGTTGTGATCAACAGATAGTCATGGTTTCCTGGCTATGGACATTGGATGTCATTGATAACGGGATCACATCATTAGGAGAATGATGTGATGGACAAGACCCAATCCTAAGCCTAGCACAGAGATCGTAGTTCGTATGCTAATGCTTTTCTAATGTCAAGTATCATTTCCTTAGACCATGAGATTGTGCAACTCCCGGATACCATAGGAATGCTTTGGGTGTACCAAAAGTGACAACGTAACTGGGTGGCTATAAAGGTGCATTACAGGTATCTCCGAAAGTGTCTGTTGGGTTGGCACGAATCGAGACTGGGATTTGTCACTCCGTGTAAACGGAGAGGTATCTCTGGGCCCACTCGGTAGGACATCATCATAATGTGCACAATGTGATCAAGGGGTTGATCACGGGATGATGTGTTACGGAACGAGTAAAGAGACTTGCCGGTAACGAGATTGAACAAGGTATCGGTATACCGACGATCGAATCTCGGGCAAGTACAATACCGCTAGACAAAGGGAATTGTATACGGGATCGATTGAGTCCTTGACATCGTGGTTCATCCGATGAGATCATCGTGGAACATGTGGGAGCCAACATGGGTATCCAGATCCCGCTGTTGGTTATTGACCGGAGAACGTCTCGGTCATGTCTGCATGTCTCCCGAACCCGTAGGGTCTACACACTTAAGGTTCGATGACGCTAGGGTTATAAAGGAAGCTTGTATGTGGTTACCGAATGTTGTTCGGAGTCCCGGATGAGATCCCGGACGTCATGAGGAGTTCCGTAATGGTCCGGAGGTAAAGATTTATATATGGAAAGTTGTTGTTCGGGTTCCGGAAAAAGTTCGGGTTTTTTCGGTATTGTACCGGGAAGCTTCCAGAAGGTTCCGGAGGATTCCGGAGGGGTCCGGAGGTCCGGAAATTGTTCCACCACGTCCAATACAGTAGCATGGGCTGTAAGGGGGCGCCCTAGCCTTAATGGGCCAGGGGAACCAGCCCCCCCAAGGCCCATGCGCATGGGAAGGGAAAACCCTAAAGGGGGAGGCCTTCACTTGACTTGGGAGGCACTCCTCCCCCCTTGGCCGCCCCCCTTAGATGGGATCTAGGGCTGGCCGCACCCCTTGGGGGTGGGAAACCCTAAAGGGGGCGCAGCCCCCTTCTCCCCTATATATACTTGAGGTTTGGGGCTGTTAAACATACGAGAACTTCTCCCTCTTGGTGCAGCCCTGCCTCTCCTCCTCCTCCTCTCCCGTGGTGCTTGGCGAAGCCCTGCTGGATTGCCACGCTCCTCCATCACCATCACGCCGTTGTGCTGCTATTGGATGGAGTCTTCCTCAACCTCTCCCTCTCTCCATGCTGGATCAAGGCGTGGGAGACGTCACCGGGCTGTACGTGTGTTGAACGCGGAGGTGTCGTCCATTCGGCACTAGGATCTCCGGTGATTTGGATCACGACGAGTACGACTCCTTCAACCCCGTTCTCATGAACGCTTCCGCTTAGCGATCTACAAGGGTATGTAGATGCACTCTCCTTCCCCTCGTTGCTAGTTTCTCCATAGATAGATCTTGGTGACACGTAGGAAAATTTTGAATTTCTGCTACGTTCCCCAACAGTGGCATCATGAGCTAGGTCTATTGCGTAGATTCTTTGCACGAGTAGAACACAAAGTAGTTGTGGGCGTTGATTTTGTTCAATATGCTTACCGTTACTAGTCCAATCTTGTTTCGACGGTATTGTGGGATGAAGCGGCCCGGACCGACCTTACACGTACTCTTACGTGAGACAGGTTCCACCGACTGACATGCACTTGGTGCATAAGGTGGCTAGCGGGTGCCAGTCTCTCCCACTTTAGTCGGAACGGATTCGATGAAAAGGGTCCTTATGAAGGGTAAATAGCAATTGGCATATCACGTTGTGGTTTTGCGTAGGTAAGAAACGTTCTTGCTAGAAACCCATAGCAGCCACGTAAAACATGCAAACAACAATTAGAGGACGTCTAACTTGTTTTTGCAGGGTATGCTATGTGATGTGATATGGCCAAGAAGAATGTGATGAATGATATGTGATGTATGAGATTGATCATGTTCTTGTAATAGGATTCACGACTTGCATGTCGATGAGTATGACAACCGGCAGGAGCCATAGGAGTTGTCTTAATTTATTGTATGACCTGCGTGTCATTGAACAACGCCATGTAATTACTTTACTTTATTGCTAACCGGTAGCCATAGTAGTAAAAGTAATAGATGACGTGACAACTTCATGGAGACACGATGATGGAGATCATGATGATGGAGATCATGGTGTCATGCCGGTGACGATGATGATCATGGAGCCCCGAAGATGGAGATCAAATGGAGCTAAATGATATTGGCCATATCATGTCACTACTATTGATTGCATGTGATGTTTATCATGTTTATGCATCTTGTTTACTTAGAACGACGGTAGTAAATAAGATGATCCCTTACAACAATTTCAAGAAGTGTTCTCCCCTAACTGTGCACCGTTGCTACAGTTCGTCGCTTCGAAGCACCACGTGATGATCGGGTGTGATGGATTCCTTACGTTCACATACAACGGGTGTAAGACAGATTTACACATGCGAAACACTTAGGGTTAACTTGACGAGCCTAGCATGTACAGACATGGCCTCGGAACACGGAGACCGAAAGGTCGAGCATGAGTCGTATAGTAGATACGATCAACATGAAGATGTTCACCGATGATGACTAGTCCGTCTCACGTGATGATCGGACACGGCCTAGTTGACTCGGATCATGTAATCACTTAGATGACCAGAGGGATGTCTATCTGAGTGGGAGTTCATAAGATGAACTTAATTATCCTGAACATAGTCAAAAGGATTTTGCAAATTATGTCGTAGCTCGCGCTTTAGTTCTACTGTTTTAGATATGTTCCTAGAGAAAATATAGTTGAAAGTTGAAAGTAGCAATTATGCGGACAGTAGAAAGCTTATGTCCTTAATGCACTGCTCAGTGTGCTGAACCCCAAACGTCGTTTGTGGATGTTGCGAACATCGGACATACACGTTTTGATAACTACGTGATAGTTCAGTTAAATGGTTTAGAGTTGAGGCACTAAAGACGTTTTCGAAACATCGCGGAACATATGAGATGTTTCAAGGGCTGAAATTGGGATTTCAGGCTCGTGCCCACGTCAAGAGGTATGAGACCTCCGACGATTTTCTTAGCCTGCAAACTAAGGGAGAAAAGCTCAATCGTTGAGCTTGTGCTCATATTGTCTGAGTGCAACAATCACTTGAATCGAGTGGGAGTTGATCTTCCAGATGAGATAGTGATGTTTCCCCAAAGTCATTGCCACCAAGCTGCTAGAGCTTCGTAATGAACTATAACATATCAGGGATAGATATGATGATCCTTGAAATATTCGTGATGTTTGACACCGCGAAAGTAGAAATCAAGAAGGAGCATCAATTGTTGATGGTTGGTGAAACCACTAGTTTCAAGAAGGGCAAGGGAACAAAGGGATACTTCATGAAACGGCAATTCAGCTGCTGCTCTAGTGAAGAAACCCAAGGTTGAACCCAAACCCGAGACTAAGTGCTTCTGTAATAAAGGGAACAGCCACTGGAGCAGAATTACCCTAGATACTTGGTAGATGAGAAGGCTGGCAAGGTCGATAGAAGTATATTGGATATACATTGTGTTGATGTGTACTTTACTAGTACTCCTAGTAGCACCAGGGTATTAGATACCGGTTCGGTTGCTAAGTGTTAGTAACTCGAAATAAAAGCTACGGAATAAACGGAGACTAGCTAAAGGTGAGCTGACGATATGTGTTGGAAGTGTTTCCAATGTTGATATGATCAAGCATCGCACGCTCCCTCTACCATCGAGATTGGTGTTAAAACCTGAATAATTGTTATTTGGTGTTTGCGTTGAGCATAGACATGATTGGATTATGACTATCGCAATACGGTTATTCATTTAAAGAGAATAATGGTTACTCTATTTATTTGAATAATACCTTCAATGGTCTTGCACCTAAAATGAATGGTTCATTGAAATCTCGATCGTAGTGATACACATGTTCATGCCAAAAGATAGTAATGATAGTACCACCTACTTGTGGCACTGCCACGTAAGTCATATCGGTATAAAATGCATGAAGAAGCTCCATGTTGATGGATCTTTGGACTCACTCATTTTTGAAAAGTTTGAGACATGCGAACCATGTCTATTGGTGTATATGCATGAAGAAACTCCATGCAAATGGACCGTTTGAACTCACTTGATTTTGAATCACTTGAGACATGCAAATCATACCACATGGGCAAGATGACTGAAAGCCTCGTTTTAGTAAGACGGAACAAGATAGCAACTCGTTGGAAGTAACACATTTTGATGTGTGCAGTCCAATGAGTGCTGAGGCATGCAGTGAATATCGTTATGTTCTTACTTCACAGATGATTCGAGTAGATGTTGAGAATATTTTCTTGATGAAACACAAGTCTGAATTATTGAATGGTTCAAGTAATTTCAGAGTGAAGTAGAAGATCATTGTGACAAGAGGATAAAATGTCTATGATATGATCATAGAGATGAATATCTGAGTTACGAGTTTTGGCACGCAATTAAGACATTGTGGAAATTGTTTTACAATTAATACCGCCTGGAACACCATAGTGTGATGGTGTGTCCGAACATCATAGTTGCACCCTATTGGATATGGTGGGTACCATGATGTCTCTTATCGAATTACCACTATCGTTCATGGGTTAGGCATTAGAGACAACCGCACTCACTTTAATAGGGCACCACGTAATTCCGTTGAGACGACACCGTTTATGGTAGAAACCTAAGTTGTCGTTTCTTAAAGGTTTGGGGCTGCGACGCTTATGTGAAAAAGTTTCAGGTTGATAAGCTCGAACCCAAAGCGGATAAAATGCATCTTCATAGGACACCCAAAACAGTTGGGTGTACCTCCTAATTCAGATCCGAAAGCAATATGGATTGTTTCTTGAATCGGGTCCTTTCTCGAGGAAAGGTTTCTCTCGAAAGAGTTGAGTGGGAGGATGATGGAGACTTGATGAGGTTATTGAACCGTCACTTCAACTAGTGTGTAGCAGGGCATAGGAAGTTGTTCCTGTGGCACCTACACCAATTGAAGTAGAAGCTTATGATAGTGATCATGAAGTTTCGGATCAAGTCACTGCCGTACCTCGTAGGGTGACAAGGATACGTACTACTTCAGAGTGGTACGATAATCCTGTCTTGAAGGTCATGTTGCTAGACAACAATGAACCTACGAGCTATGGGGAAGCGATGGTGGGCCCAAATTCCGACAAATGGTTAAGAAACCATGAAATCCGAGATAGGATCCATGTATCAGAACAAAGCATGGACTTTGGCGGACTTGCCCAATGATCGGCAAGCCATTTGATAAATGGATCTTTTAAGAAGAAGACGGACGTGGATGGTAATGTCACCATCTATGAAGCTCGACTTGTGGCGAAGAGTTTTTCACAAGTTCAAGGAGTTGGCTACGATGAGTTTTTCTCATCCGTAGCAATGCTTAAGTCCGTCGGAATCATGTTAGCATAAGCAGCATTTATGAAATCTGGCAGATGGATGTCAAAACGAGTTTCCTTACCAACTTTCGTAAGGAAAGGTTGTATGTGATACAATCAGAAAGGTTTTGTCGATCCTAAGGATGCTAAAAGGTATGCTAGCTCCAGCAATCCTTCTAAGGACTGGAGTAAGCATCTCGGAGTTGGAATGTGCGCTTTGATGAGATGATCAAAGATTTTGGGTTTATACAAAGTTTATGAGAAACTTGTATTTCCAAAGAAGTGAGTGGGAGCACTATAGAATTTCTGATGAGTATATGTTGTTGACATATTATAGATCAGAGATGACGTAGATTTTCTAGAAAGCATATAGGGTTATTTGAAAGGTGTTTTTCAATAGAAAACCTGGATTAAGCTACTTGAACATTGAGCATCAAGATCTATAAGGATAGATCAAAATGCTTAATAATACTTTCAAATGAGCACATACCTTGACATGATCTTGAAGGTGTTCAAGATGGATCAGTCAAAGAAGAAGTTCTTGCCTGAGTTGTAAGGTACGAAGTTAAGACTTAAAGCTCGACCTCGGCAGAAAAGAGAGAAAGGACGAAGGTCGTCCCCTATGCTTTAGACATAGGCTCTACAGTATGCTATGCTGTGTACCGCACCTGAAGTGTGCCTTGCCATGAGTCAGTCAAGGGGTACAAGAGTGATCCAAGAATAGATCACAGTACAGCGGTCAAAGTTATCCTTAGTAACTAGTGGACTAAGGAATTTTCTCGGTTATGGAGGTGATAAAGAGTTCGACGTAAAGAGTTACGACGATGCAAGCTTAACACCTATCCGGATAGCTCTGAGTAGAGATACCGGATACGTATAATGGAGCAACAATTTAGAATAGCTCCAAGTAGAACAGTTATTTGGAATAGCTCCAAATAGAGCGTGGTAGCTGCATCTAGGAGATGACATAGAGATTTGTAAAGCACACACGGATCTGAAAGGTTCAGACCCGTTGACTATAACCTCTCTCACAAGCATAACATGATCAAACCCAGAACTCTTGGGTGTTAGTCACATGGGGATGTGACCTTGAGTGTTAATCACATATCGATGTGAACTGGATTATTGACTCTAGTGCAAGTGGGAGACTGTTGGAAATATGCCCTAGAGGCAATAATAAATATGTTATTATTATATTTCTTTGTTCATGATAATAGTCTTTTATTCATGCTATAACTGTATTATCCGGAAATCGTAATACACGTGTGAATACATAGACCACAATATGTCCCTAGTGAGCCTCTAGTTGACTAGCTCGTTGTGATCAACAGATAGTCATGGTTTCCTGGCTATGGACATTGGATGTCATTGATAACGGGATCACATCATTAGGAGAATGATGTGATGGACAAGACCCAATCCTAAGCCTAGCACAAGATCGTGTAGTTCGTATGCTAAAGCTTTTCTAATGTCAAGTATCATTTCCTTAGACCATGAGATTGTGCAACTCCCGGATACCGTAGGAATGCTTTGGGTGTACCAAACGTCACAACGTAACTGGGTGGCTATAAAGGTGCATTACAGGTATCTCCGAAAGTGTCTGTTGGGTTGGCACGAATCGAGACTTGGGATTTGTCACTCCGTGTAAACGGAGAGGTATCTCTGGGCCCACTCGGTAGGACATCATCATAATGTGCACAATGTGACCAAGGGGTTGATCACGGGATGATGTGTTACGGAACGAGTAAAGAGACTTGCCGGTAACGAGATTGAACAAGGTATCGGTATACCGACGATCGAATCTCGGGCAAGTACAATACCGCTAGACAAAGGGAATTGTATACGGGATCGATTGAGTCCTTGACATCGTGGTTCATCCGATGAGATCATCGTGGAACATGTGGGAGCCAACATGGGTATCCAGATCCCGCTGTTGGTTATTGACCGGAGAACGTCTCGGTCATGTCTGCATGTCTCCCGAACCCGTAGGGTCTACACACTTAAGGTTCGGTGACGCTAGGGTTATAAAGGAAGCTTGTATGTGGTTACCGAATGTTGTTCGGAGTCTCGGATGAGATCCCGGACGTCACGAGGAGTTCCGTAATGGTCCGGAGGTAATGATTTATATATGGAAAGTTGTTGTTCGGGTTTCGGAAAAAGTTCGGGTTTTTTCGGTATTGTACCGGGAAGCTTCCAGAAGGTTCCGGAGGATTCCGGAGGGGTCCGGAGGTCCGGAAATTGTTCCACCACGTCCAATACAGTAGCATGGGCTGTAAGGGGGCGCCCTAGCCTTAATGGGCCAGGGGAACCAGCCCCCCCAAGGCCCATGCGCATGGGAAGGGAAAACCCTAAAGGGGGAGGCCTCCACTTGACTTGGGAGGCACTCCTCCTCCCTTGGCCGCCCCCCTTAGATGGGATCTAGGGCTGGCCGCACCCCTTGGGGGTGGGAAACCCTAAAGGGGGCGCAGCCCCCTTCTCCCCTATATATACTTGAGGTTTGGGGCTGTTAAACATACGAGAACTTCTCCCTCTTGGTGCAGCCCTGCCTCTCCTCCTCCTCCTCTCCCGTGGTGCTTGGCGAAGCCCTGCTGGATTGCCACGCTCCTCCATCACCATCACGCCGTTGTGCTGCTGTTGGATGGAGTCTTCCTCAACCTCTCCCTCTCTCCTTGCTGGATCAAGGCGTGGGAGACGTCACCGGGCTGTACGTGTGTTGAACGCGGAGGTGCCGTCTGTTCGGCACTAGGATCTCCGGTGATTTGGATCACGACGAGTACGACTCCTTCAACCCCGTTCTCATGAACGCTTCCGCTTAGCGATCTACAAGGGTATGTAGATGCATTCTCCTTCCCCTCGTTGCTAGTTTCTCCATAGATAGATCTTGGTGACACGTAGGAAAATTTTGAATTTCTGCTACGTTCCCCAACACAGAGCTCCCACTCACTTTCTTGTAAACGCAGGCTTCTCCATAAGTCTGCATAAACCCAAACGCTTTGATCAGTTCATCAAAGAGAATGTTCCAACTCCGAGATGCTTGCACCAGCCCATAGATGGAGCGCTGGAGCTTTTATACCTTGTTAGCATTCTTAGGATCGACAAAACCTTCTGGCTGCATCATATACAATTCTTCCTTAAGGAAGTCGTTAAGGAATGCCATTTTGACATCCATTTGCCACATCTCATAATCATAGAATGCGGAAATTGCTAACATGATTCAGACGGACTTCCGCTTCGCTACAGGTGAGAAGGTCTCATCGTAGTAAACTCCTTGAACTTATCGATAACCCTTAGCGACAAGCCGAGCTTTATAGATGGCAACATTACCATCCGCGTCCGTCTTCTTCTTAAAAATCCATTTATTTTCTATCGCTCGCCGATCATCGGGCAAGTCTGTCAAAGTCCATACTTTATTTCCATACATGGATCCTATCTCGGATTGCATGGCTTCAAGCCATTTGTTGGAATCTGGGCCCGCCATCGCTTCTTCATAGTTCGAAGGTTCATCGTTGTCTAACAACATGATTTCCAGGATAGGGTTGCCATACCATTCTGGTGTGGAACGTGTCCTTGTGGACCTACGAAGTTCAGTAGCAACTTGATCCGAAGTACCTTGATCATCATCATTAACTTCCTCTCTAGTCGGTCCAGGCATCACAGAAACATCTTCCTGAGCTGCGCTAGTTTCTGGTTCAAGAGGCGGTACTTCATCAAGTTCTACTTTCCTCCCACTTACTTCTTTTGAGAGAAACTCTTTCTCCATAAAGGACCCATTCTTGGCAACAAGGATCTTGCCTTCGGATCTGAGGTAGAAGGTATACCCAATGGTTTCCTTAGGGTATCCTATGAAGATGCATTTTTCCGACTTGGGTTCGAGCTTTTCAGGTTGAAGTTTCTTGACATAAGCATCGCATCCCCAAACTTTTAGAAACGACGGCTTATGTTTCTTCCCAAACCATAATTCGTACGGTGTCGTCTCAACAGATTTAGACGGTGCCCTATTTAAAGTGAATGTGGCTGTCTCTAAAGCATATCCCCAAAATGATAGCGGCAAATCGGTAAGAGATATCGTAGATTGCACCATATCCAATAGAGTGCGATTACGACGTTCGGAGACACCGTTACGCTGAGGTGTTCCAGGCGGCGTGAGTTGTGAAACAATTCCACATTTCCTTAAGTGCGTACCAAACTCGTGACTCAAATATTCTCCCCCATGATCTGATCGTAAGAACTTTATTTTTCTGTCATGTTGATTCTCCACCTCATTCTGAAATTCCTTGAACTTTTCAAAGGTCTCAGACTTGTGTTTCATTAAGTAGACATACCCATATCTACTTAAGTCATCAGTGAGGGTGAGAACATAACGATAGCCACCACGAGCCTCAACGCTCATTGGACCGCACACATCAGTATGTATGATTTCCAACAAGTTGGTTGCTCGCTCCATTGTTCCGGAGAACGGAGTCTTGGTCATCTTGCCCATGAGGCATGGTTCGCATGTGTCAAATGATTCATAATCAAGAGACTCAAAAAGTCCATTTGAATTGAGCTTCTTCATGCATTTGACACCAATGTGACCAAGGCGGTAGTGTAACAAGTATGTGGGACTATCATTATTAACCTTACATCTTTTGGTATTCACACTATGAATACGTGTAACATCATGTTCGAGATTAATTAAGAATAAACCATTGACCAGCGGGGCATGACCATAAAACATATCTCTTATATAAATAGAACAACCATTATTCTCGGATTTAAATGAGTAGCCATCTCGCATTAAACGAGATCCAAATACAATGTTCATGCTCAAAGCTGGCACTAAATAACAATTATTGAGGTTTAAAACTAATCCCATAGGTAAATGTAGAGGTAGCATGCCGACGGCGATCACATCGACCTTGGAACCATTCCCGACGCGCATTGTCACCTCATCCTTCGCCAGTCTCCGCTTATTCCGCAACTCCTGTTTTGAGTTACAAATATGAGCAACCACACCGGTATCATCTACTCAGGAGCTACTACGAGTACTGGTAAGGTACACATCGATAACATGTATATCACATATACCTTTGGTATTGTCGGCCTTCTTGTCCGCTAAGTACTTGGGGCAGTTCCGCTTCCAGTGACCGTTTCCCTTGCAATAAAAGCACTCAGTCTCAGGTTTGGGTCCATGCTTTGGCTTCTTCTCGGCAACTGGCTTACCGGGCGCGGCAACTCCCTTGCCGTCCTTCTTGAAGTTCTTGTTACCCCTGCCTTTCTTGAAACTAGTGGTTTTATTGACCATCAACACTTGATGTTCCTTTTTGATCTCCACCTCCGCTGATTTCAGCATAAAAAATACCTCAGGAATAGTTTTCACCATCCCCTGCATATTGAATTTCATCACAAAGCTCTTGTAGCTAGGTGGGAGCGACTGAAGGATTCTGTCAATGACCGCGTCATCCGGGAATTAACTCCCAGCCGAGACAAGCGGTTATGCAACCCAGACATTTGAGTATGCGCTCGCTGACAGAACTATTCTCCTCCATCTTACAACTGTAGAATTTGTTGGAGACTTCATATCTCTCGACTCAGGCATGAGCTTGGAAAACCATTTTCAGCTCTTGCAACATCTCATATGCTCCGTGCTGCTCAAAACGCTTTTGGAGGCTCGATTCTAAGCTGTAAAGCATGCCACACTGAACCAGGGAGTAATCATCACTACGCGACTGCCAGACGTTCATAACGTCTTGAGTTGCTGGGAAAACAGGTGCTTCAACCTAGCAGTGCATCAAGGACATATGCTTCTTGGCAGCTATGAGGACGATCCTCAAGTTATGGACCCAGTCCGTATAGTTGCTACCATCGTCTTTAGCTTGTTTTCTCTAGGAACGCATTGAGTTTGAGGCAACATTAGCGGGGCCATTTGATCTGCAAGATAGATATGCAATACTACCAGGACTAAGTTCATGATAAATTTAAGTTCAATTAACCATATTACTCAAGAACTCCCACTTAGACAGACATCCTCTAATCTTCTAAGTGATCACGTGATCCATATCAACTAAACCATGTCTAATCATCACGTGAGATGGAGTAGTTTCAATGCTGAACTCACTTGTTGATCATATCTACATATGATTCAAGCTCGACCTTTCGGTCTCCGTGTTCCGAGGCCATATCTGTTATATACTAGGCTCGTCCAAGTTTAACTGAGTATTCCGCGTGTGCAACTGTTTTGCACCCGTTTGTATTTGAACGTAGAGCCTATCACACCCGATCATCACGTGGTGTCTCAGCACAAAGAACTTCGCAACGGTGCATACTCAGGGAGAACACTTGTAACTTGATAATTAGTGAGAGATCATCTTATAAAGCTACCATGAAACTAAGAAAAAATAAGATGTATAAAAGATAAACATCACATGCAATCAAAATATGTGAACATGATATGGCCAATATCATTTTGCTCCTTTTAATCTCCATCTTCGGGGCGCCATGATCATCATCATCACCGGCATGACACCATGATCTCCATCATCATGATCTCCATCATCGTGTCTTCATGAAGTTGTCTCGCCAACTGTTACTTCTACTATTATGTCTAACGATTAGCAATAAAGTAAAGTAATTACATGGCGTTTTCATTGACATGCAGGTAATACAATAAATTAAGACAACTCCTATGGCTCCTGCCCGTTGTCATATTCATCGACATGCAAGTCGTGATTCCTATTACAAGAACATGATCAATCTCATACATCACATAATATCATTCATCACATCCTTTTGGCCATATCACATCACACGGCATATGCTGCAAGAACAAGTTAGACGTCCTCTAATTGTTTTTGCAAGTTTTTACGTGGCTGCTATAGGTTTCTAGCAAGAATGTTTCTTACCTACGCCAAAACCACAACGTGATATGCCAATTGCTATTTACCCTTCATAAAGACCCTTTTCATCGAATCCGATCCAACTAAAGTGGGAGAGACAGACACCCACTAGCCACCTTATGCAACTAGTGCATGTCAGTCGGTGGAACCCGTCTCACGTAAGTGTACGTGTAAGATCGGTCCAGGCCGCTTCATCCCACGATGTCGCCAAATCAAGATAATACTAGTAATGGCAAGTAAATTGACAAAATCGACGCCCACAACAAGTTGTGTTCTACTCGTGCATAGAAACTACGCATAGACCTAGCTCATGATGCCACTGTTTGGGATCGTTGCAGAAATTAAAAAAATTCTATGCATCACCAAGATCAATCTTTGGAGAGAGTAGCAACGAGAGAGAGGGGAGTGCATCTTCATACCCTTGAAGATCGCGAAACGGAAGCGTTGCAAGAACGCGGTTGGAGGAGTCGTACACGTAGCGATTCAAATCGCGGTCGATTCCGATCTTAGCGCCGAACAATGGCGCCTCCGCGTTCAACACACGTACAGCCCGGTGACGTCTCCCGCGCCTTGATCCAGCAAGGAGGAGGGAGAGGTTGGGGAAGACAACTCCAACAGCAGCACGACGGCGTGGTGGTGGTGGAGCAGCGGTTCTCCGGCAGGGCTTCACCAAGCTCAAATGAAGGAGGAGAGGTGTTGGAAAGGGGGAGGGTTGTGCCTTAGATGTGGTGCGGTGGCCCTCCCTCCTCCCCTCTATTTATAGGGTGAAGGGGAAAGGGGGCCGGCCCCTCTAGATGAGATCTAGAGGGGGGCGGCGGCCAAGGGGAGGGGGCTTGCCCCCCAAGCCAAGGGGAGGCGCCCCCTTTAGGGTTTCCCCCAAGCCCTAGGCGCATGGGCCCTAGGGGGGATGGTGCCCAGCCCACTTTGGGGCTGGTTTCCTCCCACATACAGCCCATAGGGCCCTCCAGGGCAGGTGGACCCTCCCGGTGGACCCCTGGAACCCCTTCAGTGGTCCCGGTACAATACCGGCAAACCCTTGAATACTTCCGGTGACCGTATGATGACTTCCCATATATAAATCTTCACCTCCGGACCATTCCGGAACTCCTCATGACGTTCGGGATCTCATTCGGGTCTCCGAAAAACATTCCGTAACCACATACAAACTTTCCCTATAACCCTAGTGTCATCGAACCTTAAGTGTGTAGACCCTACGGGTTTGGGAATCACGCAGACATGACCGGGACATCTGTCCGGCCAATAACCAACAACGGGATCTGGATACCCATGTTGGCTCCCACATGTTCCATGATGATCTCATCGGATGAACAACGATGTCAAGGATTCAACCAATCTCGTATACAATTCCCTTAGTCAATCGGTACGTTACTTGCCAGAGATTCGATCGTCGGTATCCCAATACCTCGTTCAATCTCGTTACCGGCAAGTCACTTTACTCATTCCGTAATGCATGATCCCATGAGCAACTACTTAGTCACATTGAGCTCATTATGACGATGCATTACCGAGTGGGCATGATACGTCTCCAACGTATCTATAATTTTTGATTGTTCCATGCTATTATATTACCCGTTTTGGATGTTTATTGGCTTTACTTTACACTTTTATATCATTTTTGGGACTAACCTACTAACCAGAGGCCCGGTCCGAATTGCTATTTTTTTTTGCCTATTTCAGTGTTTCGAAGAAAAGGAATATCAAACGGAATCCAAACGCGATGAAACCTTCAGGGGCGATCTTTTTGGAACAAATGCAAACCTGGAGACTTGGAGTGGATGTCAAGCAACTACCGAGGCGACCACGAGGGTGCCCGGCACGCCCCCTATAGGTGGGTGCGCCCCCACCCTCATGGGCCCCTCGAGCGTCCACCGACCTACTTCTTCCTCCTATATGTACCCACGTACCCCGAGAACATCAGAACAGACCATGAAAACCTAATTCCACCACCGCAACCTTTTGTATCCGCGAGATCCCATCTTGGAGCCTTCACCGACGCTCCACCGGAGGGGGAATCGACCACGGGGGGCCTCTACATCATCTCCAAGGCCTCTCCGATGAGTTGTGAGTAGTTTACCACACACCTTCGGGTCCATAGTTGTTATCTAGATGGCTTCTTCTCTCTCTTTGATTCTCAATACCAAGTTCTCCTCGATCTTCTTGGAGATCAATTTGGTGTAACTCTTTTTGCGGTGTTTTTGTCAAGATTCATTGAATTGTAGGTTTATGATCAAGTTTATCTATGAGAAATATTTGAATCTCCTCTGAATTCTTTTATGTGTGATTAAGTTATCTTTGCAAGTCTCTTCGAATTATCAGTTTGGTTTGGCTTACTAGATTGATCTTTCTTGCAATGGGAGAAGTTCTTAGCTTTGGGTTCAATCTTGCGGTATCCTTTCCCAGTGACAGCAGGGGCAGCAAGGCACGTATTGTATTGTTTCCATCGAGTATAAAAAGATGGGGTTTATATCATATTGCATGAGTTTATCCCTCTACATCATGTCATCTTTCTTAATGTGTTACTCTGTTCTTTATGAACTTAATACTCTAGATGCATGCTGGATAGTGGTCGATGTGTGGAGTAATAGTAGTAGATGCAGGCAGGAGTCGATCTACTTGTCACGGACGTGATGCCTATATACATGATCATGCCTAGATAATCTCATAACTATGCGCTTTTCTATCAATTGCTCGACAGTAATTTGTTCACCCACGTAATACTTATGCTATCTTGAGATAAGCCACTAGTGAAACCTATGGCCCTGGGTCTATCTTTTATCATATAAGTTTACCATTTACTTTTATTTGCATCTTTACTTTTCCAATCTATATCATAAAAATACCAAAAGTATTTATCTTATCATATTATCTCTATCAGATCTCACTTTTGCAAGTGGCCGTGAAGGGATTGACAACCCCTTTATTGCGTTGGTTGCGAGGTTCTTGTTTGTTTGTGTAGGTGCGTGGGACTTTTGAGGAGCCTCCTACTGGATTGATACCTTGGTTCTCAAAAACCGAGGGAAATACTTACGCTACTTTGCTGCATCATCCCTTCCTCTTCAAGGAAAACCAACGCAAGCCCAAGACGTAGCAAGAAGGATTTCTAGCGCCGTTGCCGGGAAGGTCTTCGCTCAAGTCAAGACATACCAAGTACCCATCACAAACTCATCTCCCTCGCATTACATTATTTGCCATTTGCCTCTCGTTTTCCTCTCCCCCACTTCACCCTTGCCGTTTTATTCACCCTCTCTTTCCCAATCTCCTCTCTCGTTCGCTTGGCTTTTTGTTTGCTTGTGTGTTGGATTGCTTGTCGCGATGGCGCAAGATAATACCAAATTGTGTGACTTTTTCAATACCAATAATAATGATTTCCTTAGTACTCCGATTGCTCCTCTTAATGACATTGAGTCTTGTGAAATCAATGCTGCTTTGTTGAATCTTGTTATGAAAGATCAATTCTCCGGCCTTCCTAGTGAAGATGCCGCTACCCATCTAAACAACTTTGTTGATTTGTGTGAGATGCAAAAGAAGAAATATACGGATAATGATATTGTTAAATTGAAGTTATTTGCGTTTTCACTTAGAGAGCGTGCTAAAGTTTGGTTTTCGTCTTTGTCTAAGAATAATATTGATTCATGGAATAAGTGCAAAGATGCTTTTATCTCTAAGTATTTTCCTCCCGCTAAGATCATCTCTCTTAGGAACGATATTATGAATTTTAAACAACTTGATCATGAGCATGTTGCCCAATCTTGGGAAAGAATGAAATTGATGATTCACAATTGCCCTACTCATGGTTTGAACTTACGGATGATTATACAAAATTTTTATGCCGGATTGAATTTTGCTTCTAGAAATCTTTTAGATTCGGCCGCAGGAGGCACTTTTATGGAAATCACCTTAGGAGAAGCTACTAAACTCCTTGATAATATTATAGCTAATTATTCTCAATGGCACACCGGAAGATCTACTAGTAAAAAATTGCATGCTATAGAAGAAATTAATGTTTGGGGTGGAAAGATGGATGAACTTATAAAATTGTTTGCTACTAAGAGTGCTCCTATTGATCCCAATAATATGCCTTTGTCTACTTTGATTTAGAATAATAATGAATCTATGGATGTGAATTTTGTTGGTAGGAATAATTTTGGTAACAATGCTTATAGAGGAAACTTTAATCCTAGACCGTTCCCTAGTAATTCCTCTAATAATTATGGAAATTCCTATAATAATTCTTATGGTAATTTTAATAAGATGCCCTCTGATTTTAAGAATGGTGTTAAAGAATTTATGATCTCTCAAAAGAATTTTAATGCTTTTCTTGAAGAAAAATTGCTTAAAGTTGATGATTTGGCTAGGAACGTTGATAGGATTTCGCTTGATGTTGATTCTTTGAAACTTAGATCTACTCCACCTAAGCATGATATCAATGAGTCTCTCCAAGCCATGAGAATTTCCATTGGTGACTGCAAAGAAAGAACTGCTAGATTGCGTGCTAAGAAAGATTGCGTTGTAAAGGCGTGTTCTTCTAGTTTCCATGAAAATAATGATGAATATCTAAAAGTTATTGATGTGTCCCCTATTAAATCCTTTTTTTGCAATATGAATCTTAATAATGATGGAACTGGATATGAGTCAACTTTAGTTAAAAGGCGTCCCAATGATTCGGAGTTTATAGATCTTGATGCTAAATTTGGTAAAAGTGGGATTGGAGAGGTCAATACTTTAAATAGCATTGAACCCACTATCTTGGATTTCAAGGAATTTAATTATGATAATTGTTCTTTAATAGATTGTATTTCCTTGTTGCAATCCGTGTGGAATTCTCCTCACGCTTATAGTCAAAATAAAGCTTTTACCAAACATATTGTT
The DNA here is from genome assembly GCF_018294505.1 of Triticum aestivum. NCBI lineage: Eukaryota > Viridiplantae > Streptophyta > Magnoliopsida > Poales > Poaceae > Triticum > Triticum aestivum. The sequence goes on from NC_057804.1 coordinate 246,027,647, forward strand.
GATGCCTTTATGCAATCTTATGAGGAAAAACTTAATTTGGAAGTTTCTATACCTAGAAAACTTTATAATGAGTGGGAACCTACTATAAATATTAAAATTAAAGATCATGAGTGCTATGCTTTATGTGATTTGGGTGCTAGTGTTTCCACGATTCTGAAAACTTTATGTGATATTCTAGGTTTCCATGATTTTGATGATTGCTCCTTAAATTTGCACCTTGCGGATTCCACCATTAAAAAACCTATGGGAAGGATCAATGATGTTCTTATTGTTGCAAATAGGAATTATGTGCCCGTAGATTTTATCGTTCTTGACATAGATTGTAATCTTTCTTGTCCTATTATTCTTGGTAGACCTTTCCTTAGAACGATTGGTGCAATTATTGATATGAAGGAACGGAATATTAGATTCCAATTTCCATTAAGGAAAGGAATGGAGCACTTTCCAAGAAAGAAACTCAAATTACCTTATGAATCTATCATGCAAGCTACTTATGAATTGAGTGCCAAAGATGGCACTACTTAGATCTATCCTCGCTTTTATGCCTAGCTTGGGGCGTTAAACAATAGCGCTAGTTGGGGGGCAACCCAATTTTATCTTTGTTTTTTGTTTTTGCTTCTGTTTAGTAATAATTTTTTCATCTAGCTTCTGTTTAGATGTGTTTTTATGTTTCAATTAGTGTTTGTACCAAGTAGAACCTATAGGATAACCTACGGTGATAGTTAATTTGATTCTGCTGAAAAATAGAAACTTTGCATGCACGAAAATAATTTTTGTAATTCACAGAAACGTGCTTATGCGTCGATCCTTTTTTCTGTAGATCAATAGACAAATTGCCCAGGACTTCCAATTTTGGTAGGAGTTTTAGAGTTCCATAAGTATTTAAGAGTTACAGATTGCTAAAGACTGTTCTGTTTTTTGACAGATTCTGTTTTTCGTGTGTTGTTTGCTTATTTTAATGCATCTATGGCTAGTATCAAGGGGTATGAACCATAGAGAAGTTGGAATACAGTAGGTTTAACACCAATATAAATAAAGAATGAGTTCATTACAGTACCTTATGTGGTGGTTTTTCTTTCTTGCACTAACGGAGCTTATGAGATTTCCTGTTGAGTTTTGTGTTGTGAAGTTTTGGGTAAAGATTTTATGGATTATGGAATAAGGAGTGGCAAGAGCCTAAGCTTGGCGATGCCCATGGCACCCCAAGATATCCAAGGATAACCAAAAGCCTAAGCTTGGGGATGCCCCGGAAGGCATCACCTCTTTCGTCTTCGTCTATCGGTAACTTTACTTGGAGCTATATTTTTATTTGCCACATGATATGTGTTTTGCTTGGAGCATATTGTATGATATTAGTCTTTGATTTTTAGTTTACCACAATCATCCTTGTTGTACACACCTTTTGGGAGAAGCCCACTTGATTAGAATTTATTATAATACTCTATGTGCTTCACTTATATCTTTTGAGCTAGATAGTTTTGCTCTAGTGCGTCACTTATATCTTTTAGAGCACGGCGGTGGCTTGATTTTGTAGAAATTGTTGATCTCTCATGCTTCACTTATATTATTTTGAGAGTCTCTTAGAACAGCATGGTATTTGCTATGGTTATAAAATTGGTCCTAGAATGATGGGCATCCAAGTTGGGTATAATAAAAACTATCATAGAAAGTGAATTGGATGCTATGATCAATTTGATACTTGATAATTGTTTTGGGATATAGAGGTGGTAATATTAGAGTCATGCTAGTTGGGTGATTACGAATTCAAAGAATACTTGTGTTGAAGTTTGTGATTCCCGTAGCATGCACGTATGGTGAACTGCTTTATGATGAAGTTGGAGCACAATTTTATTTATTGATTGTCTTCCTTATGAGTGGCGGTCGGGGACGAGCGATGGTCTTTTCCTACCAATCTATCCCCCTAAGAGCATGGTAGTACTTTGTTTTCAATGACTTGTAGATTTTTGCAATAAGTATATGAGTTCTTTATGACTAATGTTGAGTCCACGGATTATACGCACTCTCACCTTCCACCATTGCTAACCTCTCTTGTGCCATGCAACTTTCGCCGGTACCATACACACACCATGTACCTTCATCAAAACAGCCACCATACCTACCTATTATGGCATTTCCATATCCATTCCGAGATATATTGCCATGCAACTTTCCACAGTTCCGTTTATATGACACGCATCATCATTGTCATATTGCTCTTTGCATGATCATGTAGTTAACATCGTATTCGTGGCAAGGCCACCTTCATAATTTTCATACATGTCACTCTTGATTCATTGCATATCCCAGTACACCGCCGGAGGCATTCATATAGAGTCATATCTTGTTCTAAGTATCGAGTTGTAATCTTGAGTTGTAAGTAAATAAAAGTGTGATGATCTTCATCATTATTAGAGCATTGTCCCAGTGAGGAAAGGATGATGGAGACTATGATTCCCCCACACGACGGGATGAGACTTCGGACTTTATATATAAAAAAAGAGAAAGGCCAAATAAAAAAAGAGAAAGGCCAAATAAAAAAATGAGAGAAAAAGAGAGAAGGGACAATGCTACTATCCTTTTTACCACACTTGTGCTTCAAAGTAGCACCATGATCTTCATGATAGAGAGTCTCCTATGTTGTCACTTTCATATACTAGTGGGAATTTTTCATTATAAGAACTTGGCTTGTATATTCCAATAATGGGCTTCCTCAAAATGCCCCAGGTCTTTGTGAGCAAGCGAGTTGGATGCACACCCACTTAGTTTCTTTTGTTGAGCTTTCATACATTTATAGCTCTAGTGCATCCGTTGCATGGCAATCCCTACTGACTCACATTGATCTCTATTAATGGGCATCTCCATAGCCCGTTGATACGCCTAGTTGATGTGAGACTATCTTCTCCTTTTTGTCTTCTCCACAACCACCATTCTATTCCACATATAGTGCTATGTCCATGGCTCATGCTCATGTATTGCGTGAAAGTTGAAAAAGTTTGAGATTACTAAAGTATGAAACAATTTCTTGGCTTGTCATCGGGGTTGTGCATGATTAAGTACTTTGTGTGATGAAGATAGAGCAACAGCCAGACTATATGATTTTGTAGGGATAACCTTCTTTAGCCATGTTATTTTGCGAGACATGATTGCTTTATTAGTATGCTTGAAGTATTACTATTTCTTATGTCAATATGACCTTTTATTTTGAATCATTTGGATCTGAACATTCATGCCACAATAAAGAAAATTACATTGAGAATTATGCTAGGTAGCATTCCACATCAAAAATTCTGTTTTTATCATTTACCTGCTCGAGGGCGAGCAGGAATTAAGCTTGAGGATGCTTGATACGTCTCCAACGTATCTATAATTTTTGATTGTTCCATGCTATTATATTACCCGTTTTGCATGTTTATGGGCTTTACTTTACACTTTTATATCATTTTTGGGACTAACCTACTAACCGGAGGCCCAGCCCAAATTGCTGTTTTTTTTGCCTATTTTAGTGTTTCAAAGAACAGGAATATCAAACAGAGTCCAATCGCTATGAAACCTTCGGGAGCGATCTTTTTGGAACAAATGCAAACCTGGAGACATGGAGTGGACATCAAGCAACAACCAAGGCGGCCATGAGGGTAACCGGCGCACCCCCTACAGGTGGGCACACCCCCACCCTCGTGGGCCCCTCGAGCATCCACCGACCTACTTCTTCCTCCTATATATACCCACGTACCCCAAGAACATCAAAACAGACCACGAAAACCTAATTCCACTGCCGCAACCTTCTGTATCCACGAGATCCCATCTTGGAGCCTTCGCCGGCGCTCCGCCGGAGGAGGAATCGGCCACGGAGGACCTCTACATCATCTCCAAGACCTCTCCGATGAGTTGTGAGTAGTTTACCACACACCTTTGGGTCCATAGTTATTATCTAGATGGCTTCTTCTCTCTCTTTGATTCTCAATAGCAAGTTCTCCTCGATCTTCTTGGAGATCTATTCGGTGTAACTCCTTTTGCGGTGTGTTTGTCGAGATCCGATGAATTGTGGGTTTATGATCAAGTTTATCTATGAGAAATATTTGAATCTCCTCTGAATTCTTTTATGTGTGATTAAGTTATCTTTGCAAGTCTCTTCGAATTATCAGTTTGGTTTGGCCTACTAGATTGATCTTTCTTGCAACGGGAGAAGTGCTTAGCTTTGGGTTCAATCTTGCGGTGTCCTTTCCCAGTGACAGCAGGGGCAGCAAGGCACGTATTGTATTGTTGCCATCGAGGATAAAAAGATGGGGTTTATACCATATTGCATGAGTTTATCCCTCTACATCATGTCATCTTTCTTAATGCGTTACTCTGTTCTTTATGAACTTAATACTCTAGATGCATGCTGGATAGAGGTCGATGTGTGGAGTAATAGTAGTAGATGCAGGCAGGAGTCGATCTACTTGTCACGGACGTGATGCCTATATACATGATCATGCCTAGATAATCTCATAACTATGCGCTTTTCTATCAATTGCTCGACAGTAATTTGTTCACCCACGTAATACTTATGCTATCTTGAGAGAAGCCACTAGTGAAACCTATGGGCCCCGGGTCTATCTTTTATCATATAAGTTTACCATTTACTTTTATTTGCATCTTTACTTTTCCAATCTATATCATAAAAATACCAAAAATATTTATCTTATCATATTATCTCTATCAGATCTCACTTTCGCAAGTGGCCGTGAAGGGATTGACAACCCCTTTATTGCGTTGGTTGCGAGGTTCTTGTTTGTTTGTGTAGGTGCGTGGGACTTTTGAGGAGCTTCCTACTGGATTGATACCTTGGTTCTCAAAAACTGAGGGAAATACTTACGCTACTTTGCTGCATCATCCTTTCCTCTTCATGGAAAACCAATGCAAGCTCAAGACGTAGCAGGGCCCAGAGATATCTCTCCGTCATATGGAGTGACAAATCCCAGTCTCCATTCGTGCCAACCCAACAGACACTTTCGGAGATACCTGTAGTGCACCTTTATAGCCACCCAGTTATGTTGTGACGTTTTGTACACCCAAAGCATTTTCCTACGGTATCCTGGAGTTGCACAATCTCATGGTCTAAGGAAATGATACTTGACATTAGAAAAGCTTTAGCAAACGAACTACACGATCTTGTGCTATTCTTAGGATTGGGTCTTGTCCATCACATCATTCTCCTAATGATGTGATCCCGTTATCAATGACATCCAATGTCCATAGTCAGGAAACCATGACCATCTGTTGATCAACGAGCTAGTCAACTAGAGGCTCACTGGGGACTTGCTGTGGTCTATGTATTCACACATGTATTACGGTTTCTGATCAATACAATTATAGCATGAACAATAGACAATTATCATGAACAAGGAAATATAATAATAACCATTTTATTATTGCCTCTAGGGCATATTTCCAACATCTTCAAGATTTCTCTCGAAGCTAAGATCCGCCAAGCTATACTCTAAAATAAACATGGTGCCCAACACATGTTTTGTTTTGAGGAGTTCAAGCATTCTTCATCTTGCATCTGAAGTGTGATTCTTTCTATCTTGTCTGTTGAGGTGGTGTTATGTCATTCTTGATAATTTCCGTTCGCGTTTCATGATTCCCAAGTTTTCAAGAGTGACATATTTAAATCCATCATTTTCTCTTCATTCTAGAGATCTTTTCAACCAATCAATCTTTTTGTTGGAGTTATCTTGGGTTATATTTCACCTAAAGCCTTCCATTGGTAATGCTGCTAATTGTGGTGCGTATCTATGATCAGAGTTTTCTCTTTATCCTCTTGTCGAAAGAAGCTTTAACCCCTTGTTGGTCGCGATCAAATATTTTTTCCCGTGAGTGGCAGGTTGTCACCTCATAATTTTGAGATGTTTTCCGTAAGCCCACAACAAGCTTATCTTTTCGTTGTTGATAATCCAAGAACTCCGTTCTAGCATTTCCTGTAAGCGTGCTCTTTCAAGATCTTGTTTTCCTTCGTTCATTCTATTCCATTCTTTCATTTCTTCTGGAGGCATTGTCATGTTTCTATCTTCTACCCATCATCTTGTTTTGTCAAGTTCATGTTCTTTTATTGCTTATCCATTTAACCGGAGTGTTGTGTCTATCATTCCTCTTTTAACCGGAGTCTCATCCAAGTGCTTTCATTTTTGCCAAGTTCATATTCTATTCCTTCCATTTCCAACCGGAGTGTTGTCGTGATTGCTCTTTAACGTTCCTTGTACATCTCGCTTCAACCGGAGTGCTTGCATGTACTTCTTGTCCATTGCAACCATTTTCTTATGTATTTCAACCTACAAGGTTCTTGTATTGTTTCTTGTTCCTCTTGCCGAACGGAGTGTTTTAAATTTCGTTCATCTCCATTGTGTCATTCCTTCAAATTTTCAACCTCTCAAGGTTCGTGGTTTCACTTTTTTGTCAAAGAAGCAACTTTGTTTTACCTCTTGCGCTTCTCTCCGGTGCCATCGTTAGATCTCGGGGCGATATCTCTTGTAAGTGGAGGAGTGTTGTAACGACCCGAGACCGATGCTCCAGAAGCCTTCGATGTTCTTCGTTGCCCTTGTGTGTTTTATTTTTGTTGTTGTTGCATTTCATCATGTCATCATGCATATTGCATACGCATGTTTTCATAAAACTTGCATCCGTTGATAGTTGTCATTTCTTCCTCGTCTCTGTTGACCTTTCTCAGACCAGCCGTTCTTTTGTTGCCCGACCGTTTGAGCCTATGTACACAATACTCAAAACCCTCGCGTGCGTCCGAAAGTTTACCCAAACCGACCCGCTCAGTCATCACCGTTGGATTTGGATCATCCCCAAACATCCCTAAAGCATATTCGGTTTATTATTCGGACTCCTCAAGTCTATTCTTTCTCGACTGTCCGATCCCGATAGGGCGATCCAAATTTCCCCCCTTTCGCTATTTATAGTCCAACCCCATACCTAATCTAGACTAACCCTAAAACTTAGGAGGTTTGTCCCTCCACCGCCGCCACCCGGTCTCCATCCACATCGGGATCTCCATCCAACCAACCATCATCGCTCTCCACTGCTCCTCCTCGATCCAGATGCCCGCAGCCCCCCTCGATCCACTCCACGCCGACCCTCATCGCCGTGCTCCCGTGCTTCCCGAGCGCCTCCTCCTCCCTGTTCGATCCGAGAGGAGTGGAGCTCCTCCGCCCCGTTTTCGTCAAGCACCAGGAGCTCGTGCACCGGCCTCCCACACTCGACCTCATCCCCAACCTCGCAAGCCTCCTTGATCCTCCCCCGAGCAGGTGCTCACCCGAAGCCCCACGTCCCCGCCTCCGTCCGGCCAGCCACGTCGCTAGCGCGCCCAGCAGATGAGCGTTGTCTCTGCTGCTTTTCCTTCTTCCCCGCTCCTCCGGCGCCCGCTAATCTCTCTCTCCCTTGTTTCTTTCACCGAGCAGGAGCGCCATGGATGGCCGCCCGTGGATGTCGCCTCCTGCTGCTGTTGACCCCGCTCGCCCAGGAGCTTCGCACGCCATGGCTCAACCCAAGTCCTCCTTCCTCGCTCGATCTGGACTAGGAGGGTCCCAAGCATCTCCACCGCCGCCCCGCCATCTTCCTGGAAGCCGCAGCTTCCGCTCGTCCTCTGCTTCGAGCCTCGCCCCTTTGCCGTCTTCCCTGAGCGCCGCAGGAGACCGGCGACCACCCCGGCAAGCTCCGTCGCCTCCCCTCGCTCCAACGCCGCCGCTGCCTGCGTCCTTGCCAAGACCTGTGGCTGCCACGCCTGCATCGCCTGAAGCTACCGCACCAAGTCCCTACCTCGTCCCTCTGCTCGCTGCGTTGATCGCGCCTTCCTCGCCTACGTGGATCGCAAGCAGGCCGGCCCAGCGCGCCCTGCCGGCCTCCCCCTCTCCGCTGCCTATTGGGCCTTGGCCCATGTCGAGGCCACCCCTAGCGCCTCCATTTTTTTGTCTGTTGGGCATGTCCTAGATTCAACCCGTTTTTTTTGTTCTGCATTTTTCCTAATTATCCGGAGTTACTATTTTGCAAAAAAAAATCCTCATGTTCATGCATATAATAACTAATAAACCGTGCATCGGATTAAAATGTTTTAAACATGTAAAATGCTTAGAATTTCATCTAGTTTCATAATATGCTGCTTTCATCCATGTTAAAAATGTTTAACATGCTGTTTGTTTAAATTTGCTCAAATGCCATGTTAAAATGATTTTTTTCATAACTAAATAACCATAGCTCCAAATTATATAAACTTTATATGAAAATGGGGTAGAAAAATGCATAGATTAACTTGGTGCACTTTGTTTTACTGTTTAACAACATTAAAATATGGTTTAGGTCAGAACAGTAGCAAATTCAAAATATGCACATGGGGATTTTTCGAAATTGTTGTTTGTTGTTCCAGCCTCATTTAAACTTGCCTAAATAGTTAGTTTACTTATGCTTCACCCCTTGCCATGTTTAATAACATTTAATATTGTTGTACCTAAACGAGAGCGAACTAAATAACTCGAATGTGGTGTTTCGTGAATATGCAACTTGTTGCATATTGAGCTCCACTTAATTTGTAGTATTGTTTGTTGCACTTTGCCATGCCATGCCTCTTTAAACCTAACATGCATCATACTTGATTTTGCATCATGCCATGCTTATGTGATGGTTGTTTACCATGTTGTTTGCTTCTTTCCGGTTTTCTTCACTCGCGAGCTTTGGTTTCGTTCCAGAGTTGTGAGGATTCGTTCGACTATGTCCGTTTGTCTTGTTCTTGGACTCGCTCTTCTTCTTTGTGGGATCTCAGGCAAGATGATCATTACCCCTGATATCACTTCTATCTTTGCTTGCTAGTTGTTTGCTCTATCGCTATGTCGTGCTACCTACCACTTGTTTATCATGCCTCCCATATTGCCATGTCAAGACTCTAACCCACGTTCGTAGCAAACCGTTGTTTGGCTATGTTACCGCGTTTGCTCAGCCCCCTTTTATAGCGTTGTTAGTTGCAGGTGAAGTTGAAGATTGCTCCATGTTGGAGCATGAACATGTTGGGATATCACAATATCTCTTATTTTTTAATTAATTCATCTATATACTTGGTAAAGGGTGGAAGGCTCGGCCTTATACCTGGTGTTTTGTTGCACTCTTGCCGCCCTAGTTTCCGTCATACCGGTGTCATGTTCCTTGATTTTGCGTTCCTTACACGGTTGGGGTTATGCGACCCCCTTGACAGTTCACCTTGAATAAAACTCCTCCAGCAAGGCCCAACCTTGGTTTTAACATTTGCCTACCTACCACCTATACCTTTCCCTTGGGTTCTGTAGACTCAAGGGTTATCTTTATTTTTAACCCCCCGGGCCAGTGCTCCTCTGAGTGTTGGTCCGAACCGGGCATCCTTCAGGACACCTCAGGGAAACTTGAGGGTTGGTTTTACTCATAGCTTGACCTATCCGGTGTGCCCTGAGAACGAAATATGTGGAGCTTCTATCGGGATTTGTCAACACATTCAGACGGTCTTGCTTGTCTTGTTTTACCATTGTCGAAATGTCTTGTAACCGGGATTCTGAGTTTGATCGAGTGATTCTAGGAGAAGGAATATCCTTCGTTGATCGTGAGAGATTGTGATGGGCTAAGTTGGGACACCCCTGCAGGGTATAAACTTTCAAGAGCTGTGCCCGCAGTTATGTGGTAGATGAGAATTTGTTAATATTCGGTTGTAGAGAACTTGACACTTGACTTATTTAAAATGCATCAACCGTGTGTGTAGCCGTGATGGTCTCTTCTTGGTGGAGTCCGGGAAGTGAACACGGTTTGGGTTATGTTTGAACGTAAGTAGTTCAGGATCACTTCTTGATCAGTTCTAGTCTACAAACGTTGCATAGTTTCTCATCTTACTCTTGTACTCGTATGTTAGCCACCATATTTGCTTAGTGCTTGCTGCAACTCCACCTCATCACCTTATCCTACCCATAAGCTTAAATAGTCTTGATCTCGTGGGTTTTGAGATTGTTGAGTCCTCGTGACTCACAGATACTACCAAAACAGTTGCAGGTGCCGATGATACCAGTGCAGGTGATGCCACCGAACTCAGGTGGGAGTTCGACGAGGACCTTGGTCGTTACTATGTTTCATTTCCTGATGATCAGTAGTGGAGCCTAGTTGGGACGATCGGGGATCTAGCATTTGGGGTTATCTTCTTTTCATTTGGATGTGTCCGTAGTCGGACTATGTGTGTACTCTGAATGATGTATGAATTAAATTGATCATTGTATGAAGTGGCGATTGTAAGCCAACTCTATTTATCTATCCTTGTTCTTGTACATGGGATTATGTGAAGATGACCCTTCTTGCGACAAAAACACAATGCGGTTATGCCTCTAAGTCGTGCCTCGACACGTGGGAGATATAGCCGCATCGCGGGCGTTACAGTGATGTAGCCCGAGTTCGGGGCGCCGCACACCCCTTGTGCTTCATAGAGAGGGTAATGCAACTTCAATTCCTAGAAGGCTTCAAGCCTGTGAACATCGAGCCATACGACGGAACCACAGACCCCACCGCATGGATATAAGATTTTCTCCTCCACATTCACATGGCGCGAGGAGATGACCTCCACACCATCAAATATCTGCCACTAAAGCTTAACGGACCAACTCGACACTGGTTGAACAGCGTTCCCGAAGACTCTATAGGTTGTTGGGAAGATCTTGAGGATGCTTTTTGAGCGAACTTTTAGGGCACCTATGTCCGGCCTCAGGACGCGAACGATCTAAACCGCATCACACAACACCTCGAAGAATCTGCCCAACAATTTTGGAACCGATTCCTGACCAAGAAGAACCAGATTGTCAACTGTCCGGATGCCGAAGCCTTGGCCGCTTTTAAGCATAGTGTTAAGGCGAATGGCTCGTAAGATAGCTCGGCCAGGATAAACCAAGAACTATGGCATCCCTTACTTCTCTCATGACACACTTTTGCGCCAGCAAAGACAGTTGGCTCGCTCGTAAAAACACCAACCCCGACATGCCCAGTACCTCCGAGGTTCGAGACGCTAATGGAAAGCCGCGACGTAGCAAGAGTAAACGTCACCACAATGACGGCGAAGGCGAGGATATGACAGTCAATGCCCGGTTCAGAAACCCGAAGTCTGGACCTGAAAGAAAGCCCCTAAAGGCAATGGTGACGTCCCATCCAGATTAGATGCAATTCTAAAAGGACTTGCCAGATCCACGGCACGCCAGAGAAACCCGCCAACCACTCCAACTGTAACTGTTGGGTGATAAAGCAGGCCGGCAAGCTTACAACCGAAGACTCAGGCAAAAGCCCATGAAGCAGGGATGATGGCGAGCCCCACAGGCCAAATAGTGGAGGCCAAAAACCCTTCCCTTCCAAGGTCAAAGACCATGACCATGATTTATGCAACCCACATACCAAAGAAGGAAAGGAGGCGAGCACTGTGAGACGTATATTCCATCGAGCCTGTAGCGCAGAAGTTCAATCCATGGTCAGCCTACCCGATCACTTTCGGTCGCAGGGTCACCTGACCAGCATACGCCACGGAGGATACACAACCTTAGTACTCGACCCCATCATCCATGGATTCCACCTCACTAGAGTCCTAATGGACGAGTGCAGTAGCCTCAATCTGATATACGAAGACACAGTGAGGAAAATGGGGATCGATCCGTCAAGAATCAAACCCAGCAACACCACCCGCTGCATAGGCATTGTGACGCTTGAAGTAGTGTTTGACTCTCCAGACAACTTCCATAGCGAGGACTTGATCTTTAACATTGCACATTTTCGCAGCAGCTTATCACGCCCTCCTCGGCCGAATGGCGTTTGCTAAATTTGATGTCGTCCCGCATTACGCGTACCTCAAGTTGAAGATGCCCGTTCCTTCGGGCGTCATAATTATCAACGGCAATACATGACACTCACTTTGGACCGAAGAGCACACTACGGCCCTAGCGGCGAAAGGCTAAACTAGCCCATATGTGTCCCATTACCGGCCCGCCGTAAAGACCGGCGACAACAGTAAACGGGACCGAGCCTGCTCCTCGTCATGGGGACCCGCATGCATTCGCCGCAAAAAGGGATGCACACCCACATTCTTCGCGCTCCACGTGCCTCCTCAGCACAACTTCGCACTCAAAATACCATGGGTAGCCGCGCGGCATATATCAATAAATCTAAAGCATGTGTTTGGCTAACCCGAACTTTGGAATTACCTTGTCTTCGGACGACCTGGGGGCCAATTTCGGACCCCCCAAGCATAAATCTCCATCGGCAGGATCCTCGCCCATCCATGTTTCATCGAAGGTCCCAACCCCCACCTCTCAGAAGCAAAGGCGCAGACGTGCAGCATGGCACAATTGAGGCTTCGAATCATGCATCTAGGCCTTGCATAAACCTTTACTCTGTAAAACTTTTTCCATGTTACAAATAATGCCATGGCAGTTCAAATTGTATGATTAGACATCTTGAGCCTATGAGAAATAATAAAAATGCCCTTAATGTTGTTCGAATATCCGCATCTTGCGATTGTCTCCTTTCCTTCCGATTTTCCCCTCGTTCTTCAAACAACCCGACATGAAAACATGATTGGTTAACTAACCTAGAGCTCGATTTAACCATCGACCCCATACCCAAGTCCGACACCACTTTTTGCTGAGTCCTCACCATCTCGGATATTGCACTATATGCATCAGTCCCGAACTATGTCTTGGGTCAATAGTTGGGTTGCCCGGCTCCTGTGCTTGCCCCTTATGTTCCGCTCATTCGGCTAAGAGTGCAAAGGGAGAACCCCTGCGATTTTACTTCTGGCTATCCCGGTCAAGTAACTCATGAGGAGAAAGACGAAAACTAACCGCCATAGTAAACGTGAACTGGTCAGTGATCCGACAATGTGGTTTGACTCTAAAAATCGTTGGTGATTTCACCGTGTCACATGAAGGGTTCGTTTTAACGCAAACCAGATGATTGGAAAGTGTAGGTATTGAACCCCCCAGTACATCACAAAATTATGGGGGATAGTCCTTAGCCCCCACCATTAAGCTCTTAAGGCTAAGTGAAAGCAATAAAATCGAATAGTCTGATTGCCTAGTTTCGCTCACACACTACCGCATCCGGGTACCAAGACGTTGGCTAAGGGTAACAGTGCGAAGACAAAACACTCCTCGTGATATTCACCTGGGGGCTGAAGCTGATGACTGGTAGCTTTCAGAATAAACATACGGCCGCATAGGAGTCAAAATTAAATCAGGACAAGACAAAATAAGTCAGGTGGATGCATCATAAAGCATAGGGTCCAAGTGATAAAAACATAATACAGTCAGTCAAGTATTACACCTTTCGAGCACCGACCCTCTATCGCCCGCGCTCCATTCATCATCTACACAAAGTACAACTCAGGGTGGCGGTGCTCCTCTCCCTTGCACAGAGGGCCAGTAGCCATGTCCATCGGATTAATCTTTGGCCAATGCACCATGGTCTTTGCAAATGCAAGCCTCACCCCAAGGCACGCGTAGCGCTTCATGGCGTCAATCCGGAGCGGTGCTTCCCACAGCTTCTGCACACGGCCAAAGTAGGTGTCCGGAATCGGCTTAGCGGGCCACAGATTGACACAGAGGTCCTTCATGGCCAGCTCGGACATCCGATGCATCTCCATCAGCTGCCTCATTTGGTTTCTAAGGAGGGGAGGAAGCTTGGATGCCGAAAACTGTGACCAGAAGAGCCGTTGCAGGGAGTCCTCCTCGTGAGTGGCATAGTGCTCCGTTACGGCCGCCACACTCCTTAAAAGTTCGGCAAAGACGCCTGTAGAGCGCCAGACCCGTGTCAGCAAGGCAAACATGTTTCCTCCAAACACACTCTGCAGTAAGTATTTCTTACCGTTTGCAATTTTCCCCACTTGGCGGAGCTCCTCTCGGACACCTCGCAGTTTGGTTCTCGCCCCCTGGAGTTCTTTCTCTACCTTGGATAGCGCGGAGGAACGCTTCTCCTTCTCAAGGCCCTCCAGCTTCGTGGCAGCATCCTTGAGCTCCACCTGCACTTCGGCCACTCGAGCCTTGTGCTTTTGGCTGAAAATCTTGGCTTCCTCAAGCTGGGTCGTCGTTCTTTTGGCGGCCAATTTCTTGGCAGCCGCCTCAGCCTCGGCTTTCTTTAGGGCCTCCTTCAAGCCCTCCACCTCAGCAGCGGTAGCTAAAAAATCCACACACAGAATGATCAACATACAGTCCAGGCGTATAAGTACCTGGCGACGAGCGATCACACACATTAACGAAAACCTTACCTTGCACTTCGTCAACCCATTTGTTGACAAGGTCAAGCTCCCCGTTGGAGCGTTCGAGCTTCTGGTCCATCTCCTTTAGTGCCGTGGCATTAGCAGCCGCAGCCAAGGAAGATGCCTGCTTCAGCAAAAGAAACGTCAACCTTATTTATCAGCCTACAAAGTTTGATCCTCTGCAAGCTTCTCTGAAGTCCTTGCAGAGTCTTGGGGGCTGCTATGTACAAAGTCTACCCAAACTAAAGATTACATCCACTTTATAGGATAAGAGTATTACTTGACTTACCACAAAGCCTATTATCAGGCCTTGAACAACGTCGTTCAGTCCAGAATGAATGGACCAAAAACCCTGTATAACCGCACCCATAAGAGTGCGGTGCTCATCGATGACGGTAGAGTTGCTCACCAACTCCGTCAGCCCGTCCGGCCAGCCCGCCGTCGCTCGAATAGAGGTGTTCTACACGGGCATTGGGCCCTCAGCACCTTCCCCACCGAAAGGAGGAATTGGCACCCTTGAGGGCCTCGGGGGCTCGAGACCTAGATGCTGTAGGGGTTCGGATGATCCGGATCCCCTCCCCATGTTATCCAGGAAGGATGCATCCCCCTAGTCTTCAATAACCGAGGCGCCGGCCTCGGCCATGGTGGCATTGACCTCATCCCCTGAGTTTCGAGGAGGAGGGGTCTTTCGCGACAGCACCTCCCCAACCTCTTAGGCGATTAGAGGAGGTGCAAAATGTGAGTCACTGTCTGCCAGTTCGACGGGCGGGGACGTCCCTGCTACTTCTTGAGCTTGTGTTGGTTTTTCCCTTGAAGAGGAAAGGGTGATCTAGCAAAGTAGAGATAAGTGTTTCCCTCAGTTGGAGAACCAAGGTATCAATCTAGTAGGAGGTACAAGCAAGTCCCCACTCTATGCACCTGCACAAACAATCAAACACTTGCACCCAACATGATAAAGGGGTTTTCAATCCCTTCACAGTCAATTGCAATGGTGAGATCTGATAGAGATAGGTATAAAATATTGCTAGAACGTAAAACTATATAAAAGTAAATAAATTGCAGTAAGGTATTTTTGGTTTTATAGATCTGAAAACATATAATGGAAAATAGACCCGGGGGCCTTAGGTTTCACTAGAGGCTTCTCTCTCGAAGGCAAATAATACGGTGGGTGAACAAATTACTGTCGAGCAATTGATAGAAAAGCGCAAAGTTATGACGATATCCAAGTCAATGATTATGCATATAGGCATCACGTCCGTGTCAAGTAGATCAAAACGATTTTGCATCTACTACTATTACTCCACAAATCGACCTCTATCCAGCATACATCTAGAGTATTAAGTTCATAAAGAACGGAGTAACGCCTGAAGTAAGATGGCATGATGTAGAGGGATAAACTCAAGCAACATGATGAAAACCCCCATCTTTTTATCCTTGATGGCAACAATACAATACGTGCCTCGCTACCCCTACTATGTCACTGGGAGAGGACACCGCAAGATTGAACCCAAAACTAAGCACCTCTCCCATTGCAAGAAATACCAACCTAGTTGGCCAAACCAAACTGATAATTCAAAGAGAAATACAAAGATATCAAATCATGAATATAAGAATTTAGAGGAGATTTAAATAACATTCATAGATAATCTGATCGTAAATCCACAATTCATCGGATCTCGACAAACACACCGCAAAAGAAGATTACAACGGATTGATCTCCAAGAACATCAAGGAGAACAAGGTATTGAGAATCAAAGAGAGAGAAGAAGCCATCTAGCTACTAGCTATGGACCCGTAGGTCTGAGGTGAACTACTCACGCTTCAGTGGAAGGGCAATAGGGTTGATGTAGATGCCCTGCGTGATTGAATCCCCCGCCGACAGATCACCGGAAATGTCCCCAAAATGGGATCTCACAGGCACAAAAGGTTGTGGCCATGGAAAAGTATTTTCATGGATGCTTCTGGTGGTGTGGGTATATTTGGGAATTTATAGGCCAAAGATTAGGGTTAGAGGAGCTCCAAGGGACCCACAAGGCAGCGGGGTGCGCCCCCTGGGACATGCCCCGCACCCTTGTTGTCGCCTCGGGACTCCTTTTGATTGGTCTCCAAGTCTTATATGTGTCTTCTGGTCCAAGAAAAATCATCATAAAGTTTTATTCCATTTGGATTCCATTTGATATTCCTTTTATGCGAAACTCAAAAACAAGGAAAAAAGCAGAAACTGGCACTAGGCTCTGGGTGAATAGTTTAGTCCCAAAAATAATATAAAATAGCATATTAATGCATGTTAATGTATATAAAACATCTAAAACAGATATTATAATAACATGGAACACTACAAAAAATACACTTCCGTGATGATAAGTGATTGTCACAGTAGGTCACATTTTTGTCATGCATGTACATCCATGACAATTTTATGACAGAATCAAGATAGTCATACATGTGTTGTCGTAGAAGTGTTCCATGAAATTACCTAAATTATCATCACGGAAGTGTCCACTTCCATGACGATAAATCGCACATCATAGAAGTGCTTCCATCAAGGGTGACCGACACGTGGCATCGACCGTAACGGGTCGCCGTTAAGCTATCAGGTCCGATTTTTGATCCGATAAGCCATTAAAAGCCTGGACCAATGTCATTTTCCACGTGTAAAATTCTCATTGGCTGAAGGAAACACATGTCAGCTCGTCATTGGGTCAGATAGGCGCCTATGATATGCCGACACGTGCGAAGGACCAACACTGGCCCATTTAGCTTACAAAGGCCGACCCGTTTGACTTTGTCAAAAGTTAGCGGGCCGGCCCATGAAAAGCCTATTAATTGTCTGTTCGGATATAGCCCATTTTACGGCCCGGTAACTCACGGTCCGTTAGGGCCTTCCCGAAATCGGCCCAACAACGTCATGTGGGCCGTCGAACATAACACCAGCCCGTTTCACTTTTGGCCCATGTATGGCCCACGACGACTTTCGGCCCATATGAGGCCCTCCGTATCTTTAGGGACTTCAATGGCCCATGGTGAATCTGGCCCATAATGAACAGTAAATTTCTTTGTATCCATTAACAACCCATGATTTCCATGGGCCGTTTCCAGACCGTGTTAGCTTTTGGCCTACAGACGACCCATACGTTCTTGGGCTCGTTTCCGACCCTCGATTACTTACGGCCCGTTCCCGGCCTGTTCCCCTAATGGGACAAATTTGGCCCGTGGTTAGAATCGACACGTTTGTGGCATGTTAACCCATTGCGCCGTTTCCAGCCCGTCCTATATTCTGGTCCATTAACGACCCGTTATGCCTGTGACGAAATTAAGCCTATTGTTGTCTTCCGGCCTGTTAACGGCCCGTTACCGTGCTGGCCCGATACCAATTACGCCCGTTTATGGCCCATGTGGACCCATTTATCCGACGGCCCGAGACCCACCGATTGTACGGCCTGTTGGAGACCCATTTATCTAATGGCTCATTGGAGGCCCATTTATCCAACGGCCCATAAGAGGCCCATGGATCCTACATCCTATAGCAGGCTCAAGGTTACCATGGTCCGTATATGACCCATGGTTGTTGCAGCCACTAGCAAACCAGGGAAAAAGAAGAGTAGGAAATAAATAAGCCCGAAGCTAACGCTAGGCTATTAAGGCGATTGCACATATTACATTCACTGGGCATCGAAGTTCGCCACCAGTGCAAATATAGGGAACACCCTACACTATATAAAAATGGCTTGCTGTTTTCTTTAGCCGGTGGCTGCATGTTAAGAACAAATTTTTTATCGCAACAAAACAAATTACAACCATAAAACAAAAGGAAGATTGGCCTAAAAGTTAACAGTCTAGCAGATAAATGCACCACCAGAAGTTCAGAAGCTCAGTTCATTTGACCTGACTGATACATTTTCATGTTGTACTGCCTGATGGAGCACCATAACCTTCGCCTTCATTTCTCCTAGGCTCCTAAAAAACGCTCATAGTCTGGTTTTGAAACCATGCATATCTTGACGACATCAAACACCTTGTTTCACAAAGGGTCTCTGTTAGGGAATGGACATGTGTGTGGAGCGCAGATATAACATTGTTTTGAGCTTGCATATATTGATCATGAGGTAGTTTGGATGAGATTGCCTTAACAACCAACCCAGTATTACGCAGGAACGTGCTTTTGGCACTGTTAGTGGACAGGTACTGACCCACTGCAGCAAGAGGTGACATTGCGGTTATAGTTGCCTCGTCACTTTCAGAAGGTGGCGGTTCCACCATTTTTTCCATAGCTTGCTGAAAAGTTGAGTTTTTACATTAGTACTACCAGAATAGAAGATGTTAAGGAGGTTGTGTAAAATATTAGTTGGTCTATATACAAAACTTATTCTGGTGAACCTATGTAAAATATTAGTTGTATTTTACTGCAAAGTACATAATAAAACCAGGTTCCAAACATATGACTATGTACCATGGCTAATGTATTGTCTATTTCTTCACATTGGATTGAAATCTAAGGATAAAGAGATCAAGTTTATAATACAGCATGCATAGTATGACATCATTCATATCACAAAACAACCGAGAACAGACAAATAGGCAATTGTAACGTTGTGTGGGCAAGTCCAGCACGGAACTAGATTACAGATCAAGATCAAAGGAACATCACTCCTCTCTTTTGAACCTTGTAAGGTGCAATGATATGCTAAGACAATTGTGTATAAAATTGAAAAGAGTAATAGACATTGGCTGCAAACCATGCAGTTCATTGCACAAGTCAAAGTAAGTAGTAGTTAAAAGGCATGAGGATTAAGGACTTACAACAACGGCTTTGACAGTTGTAGTCATGCCCTTCGTCTTGCTAGTGTGACAGGCCTTGAAGATATCCATAACATTTCGTTCAAGTACTTTTTCGTCCTTGCGGGCTTTCGTCTGCATTTGGAACAAGTCAATATAGATCTGATAATATGGCACATCGAAAAGAGTGAAACAACAGATAATTACAAGAGCATCGTAGTGTGCAATATTGCTATGAGATCCTGTCATCTGTTGGAATTTCACTTTCATACGGTTGGCCTTATTCTTTGAACAGTTCACCTACAAGAATATCGATTTGTGAGGCACATGCGTAAATAGGAGTTCAACATGTGATCTGATCACATACATATAACGTGCTTGATACTTTGGATCAGACCAGTGTTTAAAGAGGCCTCTCTAGTATTCATCCGATATATTTTCCACTAGAGATGTTTGGGCAAGTTCACTATTAGCCTTGCCTTCAAAGTGAGTTTTCCTCAAGTTATATCGATACTGCCACAAAGAAGACTTGAAAACATGGGTGCAATATTGTCTGGTTGCATCATCTTGGTTATTTAACTTGAACCTCATCTGTTGAAAATGACGGGAATCTCATCATAAGCAACCTAGAAAGTATGGGACAGAGCAAGATGACATTATTAGTTTCCATACATAACCATACTTACAGATAAATGGTCGAGGAAGGTGTTAAACTGGGTTTCGGCTTTGTCATTCCTGTACTGAATCCATGTTCGAAGGATACGTGCATGACACCTAACGGCAACCGCTGCCTCTGATACTAACTTGGCTAACTCTATAGCATCACGTGGCCTTTTTAAACCTGCCTCAAAACGGATATTCATTCTTCCTCCTCTAGATTTAGTTAACCTATCAAGCATTATCCCTGATGTTTGTTTCCTCTTGCGCCTAGGTGCTAGTCCAACAACGAACATAGGAAGTGTTAGTGTACATCAAACTGTGAGACTGTATATAAATAAGCATGCAACTGTAACTTGACTCCAACAACTACCTTCTAGTTGTTGAAGCTCACAAGGTTCATCTGATCTTGCCAACTCGTCTTGTGTCAAGAGTGCTTGGGAAGTAGTGTCAGGTGGCAAGGGAGCTTGGGAACATGTTGCTCGCTCAGTTGATGAACGAATAACTCGTGCAGCTGGTGGTACTGTGGAAGGTGTTGCAACAACTAGGGTTGTATCTGCTTGTTTGGTGGCAGCTATTTGTTTCTATTTGGCTTGTTTGGCAGCTCGTGTAGCACGGGATACCACATTTGTACAATTTTCCGCTGGATTTTGACCTTCTATTGCACCATCAGTACCAGCAGAATCTGCATTATTCGGCCGCTTTCGTTTTCGTGTGTCCTTAGTACTAACACCATCCCATGTCATTCCGTGTTCCTTCCTCTTTCTCTATGCCATGTTAAGTCAAGCCAACAAGAAAAAGGAATAATAATTTAGTTCTTTAGAACAAATTTATGCATGATGCAGACGAACTGAACTTTGATGTTAGACAACCACATGATAGGAGGATGTAATATGTACGAAAAACAGGACGTCATGAGATAATCAGAACTATGATGAGTAAACTAAGCAGAAAGAATTTCAATAAATTAGAAGCAATGCAATGGGAGGTAGACACCATATGAAAGATTCTACAAATATCGCTCTGCCAAGTTAACAATGTCTCATCATAACTGGCGTTTAAACAAATGTGAAGCAGTGTAAGAAATAAATCATATGCAAGATGCAAACAACATCACACTACCAAGTTAAAGGTCTCTCGTCATTAGTGCCATTGCATATTCACAACATTGCATATTCACAGCTTATGATGTGTAAACTAAGCAGAAGGCATTTCAACAAATTAGAAGCAATGAAAGCTATACACCATATGTAAGACACAACGAATATCACTCTACCAAGTTAAGAATGTCTCATCATTAGTGCCATTTTAGCAAATTAGTAGTACAAGCTAGAAAATAATGCGAGATGTAAACTATATCAGACTCCCAAGTTAAACGTGTCTTGTGAGAAGTGATTGTTGCAGGTTACACAACAATAGTACTTTGATGTAAGAACATGTGTGATAGACAGATATTGTATGGTCTAGAAACAGGAACAAGTATGATATGAGGATGGAATATGTACGAAAAACAGGACGTCATGGCATATTCACAACTATTTGTGTAAACTAAGCAGAAGTAATTTAATCAAGTTACAAGCAATACAAGTGAGACACCGTATGCAACATGCAAGACAATATCACACTGCCAAGCTAGAGAAAGCACCTGGGATGCCGGTTTCGCTAGAAGACCGCCATCAGTCCCTGCATTATTTTATTCCTTCCTTTTTCCTATCAAGTCAAACCCACAAGAAAAATGAATAAAAATTCTCTTTTCAAAACTCGTTGATGCTGGATGCTGACGAGCACTACTTTAATGTAAGGCGACCGCATGATAGGATGATTGAATGTGTAAGAAAAAAGGACAGCGTTGCATATTCACAGCTATGATGTGTAAAATAAGTAGAAGGCATTTCAACAAAGTAGAAGCAATGAGAGCTAGACACCATATGAAAGATGCAACGAATATCACTCTACCAAGTTAAAATTGTCTCGTCATAAGTGCCATTTCAACAAATTAGAAGTAGTACAAGCTAGAAAAGAATGCGAGATGTAACCTATATCACACTCCCAAGTCAAATGTGTCTTATGATATGTGATTGTTGCAGGTTACACAACATTAGTGCTTTGATGTAAGAACATGGTGTGATAGACAGATATTGTATGTTTTAGAAACAGGAACACGTGTCTGATTCACTAGTATAATGTGTAAAGTAAGCAGATGGAATTCAACAAAATTTGAAGCAATACAAGCTAGACATCATACATAACATGCAACCACATATAACAGTGCCAAGTTAGAGGGATCACCTATGATGGTGCACTAGAGGAGACGTGCTCATCATCAACACAGCTACATTGAGTGTCTATGCATGTGTTGTCTTCCAAATCTTCTTGGGGGTGGTGGAGTATAATCTGTAGAGGCCCTCTGTTTGGAAGGAGCACCTTTATCCACTACCTTGCTAATTTCCTTCTGCTTTATTGATTTTGAATTATCAAGTAAAACCGACAAGAGAAATCAATAAAATTCACTCTTCAAAACTCATTCATGCATGTTACTAACAATCACTACTTTGATGTAAGGCAAACACATGATACCAGGATAGAATATGTACGAAAAACAAGAAGGCGTGACATATTCACAACTATTTGTGTAAACTAAGCAGAAGCCATTTCAACAAATAAGAAGCAATGCAAGCTAGACACCATATGAAAGATGCAACCAATATGACTCTGCCGAGTTAAAAGCGTCCCGTCATAAATGGTGTTTCAACAAATTAGAAGCAGTGCATGCTATAAATCATATGAAAGATGCAACCAATATCACACTGCATATACTAAATGTGTCTCGTCATATTGATTGATGCAGGATACAAAAAAACAGTAGTTTTATGTAAGGACATGCTTAATAGACAGATCTACTATGTACTAGAAACAGGAAGACCTGTCACATTAACAGGTATAATGTATAAACTAAGCAGAATAGCACATGCAATTTAACCAGATTGGAAGAATTACAATCTAGACACCATATGCAACATGCAACCACATATCACCCTGCCAAGTTAGAGCAAGCACCTGCGATGGTGGTGTAGGGGAAATGTGGTCATCAACTATAGAGCTACGTTCACTATCTGCATCTAGCCTTGTTGTTTCTTGAGAATCATGTGGGGAGGCTGACACTGCATTCTTTAAAAGAGCATCTTTTCTCACAGTAACAAACTGGGGTGACTGTCTCATCATAAGTGATTGATGTGGGATACACAAGAACATTAGTTTGATGTAAGAACATGGTTAATAGACAGATGTACTAGTATGTACCAAGAATAGGAAGGCATATCATATTCAAAGGTATAATGTGTAAGCTAAGCAGATGCAATTTAACCAAATTGGAAGCAATACAAGCTAGGCACCATATGCAACATGCAACCACATATGACACCGTGAAGTTAAAGCAAGCACCTGGGATGGTGGTTCATGGCGAGCGAGATCATCAACTCTAGAGCTACGTTTACCATCTCCATCTGCTGACGCTGCACCCTTTACAGCGCTGAAACATGTGCTGGTTATTCACGTACAAAGCTGGAGCGCGTTCTCTCTTTTCTTTCGTGTTTCTGCCAACAGTTTGGTAGAGGCTGAAATACCCATGGATAAGAAAATAGTGTGAGTATGGGTGAAGTGTGTGAAGAACTAGTGCACTGTAAACGTAGCAGATAGCAGGTGGCTGAAGATAGGATACATATGATAGCTCTACAACATTGCATGGCAAACAAAATTAGATTCTACTCTATATGATTTTGTAATATATGAGCACAAGGATGGCTGGGAAATGCAGGTACTCCTCCAGCACACCACCACATGTGGTCCTATCAAAATAACAATCGACTGAAAATAAATAGGTTAGTCAGTTTTTTTAATGAACCGTCCGATGTACTACAAGGAACGGGCAGATGGCCTTTGTCTACCTCCCGCTAGTCACTATTGACGATCTTTCTTAAACCGCGAGTGACCACCGGCCCAGACCACTGCCTCCGCCACCCCGCCCTCCCCTTGAACTCACACCACCACCGTGCTTGGCAGCGCCTCCCGGTTATCCCTTTAAGCCCGACCGACCTCCAGATCGGGCGCCAGCAGCTCCTAGGCCCCACACACCCCTAAGATAAACACCGAGGCACTGCTTCCCTGGCGTAATAGGCGTACTAGCGCTTGTTACGCTGGGGAATGCTTCCTTTAATTGGGAATCAACTGACCAGGAATTGAAATCCAGGTGGCGACGGACCTCTAGCTAAGGTGAAATAGTATATGAGGAGAAACCTTGTGCATCGCGAGTTACTAGGAACATCTAGTATGAGGAAGAAGGTGTAGGAAGAAACGGTCAACTAGTGTCTTCTGTGGGATGAATACCGTGCAAGCAGACACCTAAGATTTGCACGAATAAGGGAAGAGGAATACCATTTCCGGTTGCCAGTGCTGTGTCCTCCGGATATCGCAGCGATGTTCTTCTTTTTACCGGGGTAACCGATGTTTTGGAGGAGGGTCGAGCCTTGGATGAACCCATGGCCAAATTGTTGATTGTGTTGCTGTGGACGTCTATCGGCGGAGGGGAAGCAGATCCGAGGCGGCGAAGGACGACATAGAGGGAACAACTCCGATGCGGTGGACGGTGGCGACGTTGGAGCGGCAGCGGTGAGGTGCAGGACGGCGTGGTTGAACTGGCTTGGGTACGGCGCACGTCGGCATCCTGGAGGCAACTCAACCTCGTCTTCAACTACTAGCCGTGGAGGGCATTGCGGTTGCGGTGGACGACGACGTCGGGGTATCGGCTCCGATATGATGGAGGAGGGCGGCGGTTGATGGGTGGTATGGGGTGGCGGACGGAGGACGCCCGGGTTACACAACTGGTGGAGAGGTAGTTTTGGCGCCCACGGAGTACGAATAGGGAATCGGACAGGGGGGAGGGGGCGGGGGAGCTAAGGGGGAACCATGTTTCAGTCTGGGATGCGCTTGTTTTTGTTTTTTGAATAGATGCGACACGCTTGTTTGAAATTTGGGGAATGTACACACTTTGCCCCCTCTTAAATTTCTGACCTACTGTGGGTCGGGGGTATGACGGTAATCCCAGGTGTCCCAAATAGTGGGCGGGAGCGATTTCGGCCAAGCGCATGTGTGCTTAGGCGGCCATGGTGTATGAATGTTTTTTGGAGGTGGTTGCGTGGCGTCTAGATGAAGCTACAAACCTACCCCGGTTTAGACCTTTGGACGTCGGGCCCGTAGGTTTCACGGGTCAGAGTTAGAAAAGTAATTTCCTTCTACCAAACATTGGTCTCACGCGGTTTCAGGCGAGTAGAGGCTCTTTTGGCGCTTCGTTCGAAATTTTGAAACAGAAGCACTCACGTTTAGAGTACTCCCTCCGTTTTATTTACTCTGCATATTAGAGTTGACTGAAGTCAAATTTCATAAAGTTTGACCAAGTTTATAAAAAAATTGTATAAACATTTATCATAACATATCTATATGATGTGAAAGTACATTCAATAATAAATCTAATTTTATTGATTTGTTATTGCTTATGTTAATATATTTTTATAAACTTGGTCAAAGTTTATAAAGCTTGACTTTTACCAAAGCTAATACGCGGACTAAATAAAAACGGAGGGAGTACTCTTACAACTTTCAGGATTGACCTAAATAGACAACGTTAAATTTGACCTTGTATGTTTAAAAATCTCATTAAATTATGCGCTTCTTTTTGAAAGTTTGACACTTGAAAATCCTATAACTACGATTATTTTGGAATGGAGGAGGTAAATTTGAATCTATTTTGTACACGACTATATATGCTATTATGTACAAAAGCAGAGAAAAGATTGGTGCCCCCATAATTTTGGTATGATTTACAAATGCCATGATATCGAATTCAAATAATTGAATGGACTTCATGTTGAATTCGATTTTTTTAACCTTAAGTTGAATTCAAATGTATGCTAGTTCATATCTAGCTATTTATAATGTTCATTGTGTAACTTTTGTATGTTTAGGGTGCTTTACACACACAACATGAACTATACTCACGTTTATATTTGATTGCTAAATTTATGCATTGTCTGGAGTTCAAAATACTAACTCTGTGGATCAATTATGTCGAATAATAACATAGACATGCTCAAATTCGATAGAATATAGATGTCTGATGGATCAATGACCATTCCTTATGCGAATTGGAAATATCATGATCCCATCCTAATACTTGGATACAATTTATATTTTTAATCAATGTGTACATCGGTCTTTTACGTGTAGTTTCACTCTCCATAGGCCCCTCCTCACACACCATGCTGACTTTCTCTCTCACACATATGCGCACACGGTGTATATCCATCGGTGGTCTCTCACACACTCTCTCCCGAGTTGTCTTTCTCACAGACATGCTCTCGATATAAAACCCTCCCTCACTCTCATAACCATTTATGACTGTTTTCACTAACCTTTATCACAAGCACTCTTCCTCTCACAAGCATACACACGCACAATCCCCCTCGACCCTTTCTATATGCATAGACCTGTCTACGTGTCTCTCGCAACACATTATCTTTAGGCCTGTCTCTCACGCATTGTCTCCACCTCTCTTCCTAATTGACGAGTATGATTCTAGAAGAGCATTCTTTAGGATGCCCCTTCAAGTTAGGTTGATGAATAGTAATATCAGAGATAAGGGGTTACCTTAGTCCGAGGACCTAGGGTTACAAATCCTAGTCGGCTTTGTCAGTGGACACAAAGTCCTTCACGACTCTGCTATCTTTGTCTTATACGACTAGTCCTCCATGGGTCTCCCTAAATACGTCATGGGCCGACCAATGTGGCGCAGTACAGAACTGAGCCAAGGGCCTCACCTCGGCCCGTCGGACCCCACGCGGTGACACACCCTAAGCCCCTAGGTCTCGTTATCTTCTCACACCCACGCATACCAACACAAACACCACACAAAATATTTTCTCCCCATGCCTCTATCCCCCCTTGCATATACACACTCAAGGGCATCTCTTGCTGTGACATCCTATTCGTCTCTCTCTTTGTCTAGACCTCTCATTTCTCATGCTATCTCTCCCACGCCCCCCCGCTGCCGGCCCCTCTATCCATTGCTCTCTCGAATACGTAATACATACACATACCTCTCTAGGCCCTGCCAAATACATCAACTACAGATTCACACATGTTACATCATGTACCCCATTGATGTAAAAATCCCTCTCTTCACGTTTATTTCGCATACAACATTCCTTTTGAATAAAACCACACAAAGTGCGGCCAAAAAAATATTTTAGAATTTATATATATATATACAACATACAAAGTTATATGGAGGAGTATGAACGTTAATTTGCATTGCATGGTGCCCCCAATGATATTTATTCCGCATTGTGAATTTTTATATTTTATACTATATGTAAAGTTATTCATAATAAAGAGAAACGAAGAGCATCTCTCTCCATCACATACTCCCCCTCTACGCCCCTTTCACGTACGCACACAAACTATCTCCAGGTCCTCTAAAAGTACGCCCCGAGCACATTCATGCATGTTTCATCTTTCTCTCATGATATATACAATGACGATCATTGTATTTGAAGCGAAAGCACGATACATACATTGGACTTTATAATCCACTCATTACAGCCACCATTTAGGTTTTCTAGTTATTATACAGTCATGGGCTCACCGTACAGCTCTGTATTCGCTGAAGACACGACTAGTGGACCAGTTAAACGCTCGACGTGGCACCTCTATTGTTACATCACATTAGCTCACTACCATTGGGCCCACCTGTCGACGTGTATAAGAATGAAAACAAACGATTAAAAAATATTGGACGGTCGTTCGAAGTCATGACCACGGGCATAGCGGACAAGGTGGCATTGTATTTGTATGCTGAGCCGTCTGTTTTAACACACAAGAGTTGGTCTGGTGATTATACACACACGCATGCATGCACACGAACTGCATGCACGCAAAACTCACACAAACACACGCGACCACACACGCACGCAACACTCACACGTACACACACAGCCACACACGCATGGAACACTCACAGGCACACACACACGCATGCATGCACAGTCCACATGACCAACACACACTCTCACGCTCAAGTGCTCAACCTACACGTGCATGCACATACATCAGGCCCTAACAGACACATACACAACCATGTGGTTCCCTCGCACGGGTTGGAGTCTTGTCTCACCTACGTAAATTTGTGTTTATCTGACCTTTTTCCTATGCAAACTAACAGGTGGGACCCACAAGGAACATGGTCAATTTAACTAGTCAACATAGTGCCACATAGACTATTTGGCTGGTCAACAGAGTGCAATCTAATGCTGAACGGTGAGCAAGTGACCATATAATCACCGCAAAACATATATAGTGACCGTAATGAGCGTATTCTGAAGTCCGGTGACTGTGTTATGTTTTCGTTTGAAATACACTGACCGCCCATGTATTTATCTCTTCTCTTGCTCTCTCTATGGAGCCGAGTACGCCAATGTGCCAGTGCCTAAATTCGCGCATGCCACCCCATTATTGCTGTTGTCAGGACCCCGATCCTAAGTCACACCTATCTAGCATGTAACACATGATATCACTTTGCGGCCTCACACACGGTATTCCTGCGGGTGCCACCTTACCTGGCCCGGGACCGTTTGCGCCTTTTGGCTCACGTATATCATAGTGCCGCTAGCATCCATATGACAAAGAACCCGAGCTGACATGACTAGTTGTGGACCCAAAGTGGCGCTAACTTATAGGGACAAGCATACATGACCGAACTACGAACGTGTCGATCAACAATGTATGGACCCAAGTTGTAGAAAGCTACATGGACTTAAAGGAACAACGTGTGACATTTCCCCAAAGGGACAGACACATGAATGAGGAAGGACACATGCCGGCCGACCTAAGTGTTCCGGAGCAGTAGCAAGCTACCATGGATCAGTGGAAGCACTAGGAGACATTTTCCGGTAAGAGAGGCTACCAAGGATGAACAACTAGGTTGTCAGATCCCACACATACCAAGCATTTCAAATCATACACACAATATGCTCGATATGTGCAAATACAACATGGCATCACAACATAACTCTAAGACTCAAAGTATTTATTCAATAGGCTCCGAGGAGCAAGATATTACAAACATGGGGCTCATGACCCAACATTCAGAGCATACAAGTCAAAGCACAAGCGGAAGATTAACATGTCTGAGTACATACAACTACAAATGAAAAGGGCCGAGAAGCCTCACTATCTATCAGATCCCGCCGAGGGCACAAGATTGTAGCTGAGGTAACAAGCTAAACGTCGAAGTCCACGCGGAACTACTTGCGAGACTGAAGTCTCTCTGCAAAAACATAAAATAGGCAAATGTGCGTACAAATGTACCCAGCAAGACTTACATCAGAACTAACTACATATGCATCATTATCAACAAAGGCGGTGGTGGAGTTTAACTGCAGCAAGCCAGCTTTGACCCGGTGGCTAACCTGAACTAGGACTGCACGTAAATCTTTTGAGGTGGTGCACACGAGTCCACATATTCACCATATCAATACACCACTATGGGTCCGCTCCCGTCTCCCTACGAGAACGCCATCCATAGCACTCACGGTTATCTTGCGTAGTTTAGAGTATCCACTTTCACTTGTCTATGAACTGTATAGGCAACCCAAAGGCCCTTTACCGCGGATGCGGCTATTCGAATAGATGATGTTAACCATGCAGGGGTGCATTTCTTCACACACGCTCTCACCACTTACCGTCGTTTACACGACATGTACTCAACAACCTTCAAGCGGAAGCCCAATGAGGGTGTCGGCCATGGCCTACCTAAACATCAAGTTTCTAGTCTAGGTTTATCGCCTATTCAGCTTCCATCCGCAGAGAGTCCGTCCGAGGTTTCCACATACGACCTTGAACGATGTGTACAGGGTTCCGCGACACCAAACGGGCGCCCGACATACCCGGCCACATGCCTACCGCATCCCAGCCCACCCCCCGGGTCAGCCCGCGCATGGCCTCCAGCATACTACAAATACCAGAAACTACTTGCAACTCCTGGACAGAGGACAAGGGTGGTTAAGAAGCCGAGAGGGTCAATTAAGGATCCTAATGAGTGGTAGTAGCTGTTCATGGATCACAAACATAGAACTTAGTTCCTGAGGACGGCTTCAATGAGACAACCCACCATGTACTCATACATGGCCTCTCACTGCTACCTTTACCAAATTGAGTTCACACACTTAGTTCACACACAGTAGGACATGTTCAACACCATTCCAATTCATCCCCGATGAATCAGACCCGACTCAACTCTAAGCAGTAGTAGGCATGACAAACAAGCATGAATGAGTAGGCACATCAGGGCTCAAACAAGTCCTACTCATGCTAGTGGGTTTCATCTATTTACTGTGGCAATGACAGGTCATGCAAAGGAAAGGGGTTCAGCTACCACAACGTGTAACAGGTGCAATGTTGTTGTCCTAATGTAGTAAAAGAGAGCAGGAGCGAGAGAGTGGGATTGTATCGGAATGAACAAGGGGTTTTTGCTTGCCTGACACTTCTGAAGATGATATAACTCTTCATCGGTGTCATCGAACTCATCGCTGGAACCACGTCTACTGAGAGGGGTCGAATATCGGTAACAGAGAAGGAACACAATCAATGCAATGCGCAATATGATGCATGATCATGACATGTCAACATGCTGGGATTTGAGCTAATGCAACTAGCAACAAGTTAAATGAAGTTGGTTTGAACCCTAGGTTCAAATTCAAACTCCATATGTGATATTCAAATGCCAGTTATTTCATTTGTCCAATTCAGCAGGTATACGTTGTTCCAACATGCATGAAAATGGCATGAACATATTCTTTGGATTTTTCTAATCACTTTTCATATATAACTTTCATTTGGAGTTATAGATTAATTTCTATGATTTTTAGAAGTTTTAGCTATTTATCTGGAATTTCCAAATCTTTCTGAAATAGAAATAATCCAGAAAGCAATTATGACGTCAGCACTACGTCACTACTGTGTCAGCGGTCAAAGGGGCCAGCCGAGATCAAAACTCACCAATGGGGCCCATTGGTCAGTGACACAAGTGCTAATCCTGCGTTGACTAACGCTTTGACTAGCTGCGGGGCCTGCTGTCAGTGGGTCTGGGTTTAATTAGCAGGATCATTAGCAACTAACTAAGTGGGGACATGTCAGCCGACCGGGGTTAGGCTGCCGGCAACTTCAACCGACGGCGGAGGCATGCGGAATCTTTGTTCCAGCGACCATTCGTCGCGCGGGTGGATTCCACGGGACCCTAGGGATGCGCCGCATCCAACGGTGCCACTGGTTGGTCGCGTAGTCGCCGGAGCTGACGGCGACAAGCACATCCGCGGCGGCGCCCGCACGGAGTTGGCCGGGACGGCGTTTGGTGTATGGGAGGAAGAGCTGGTGGGCGTTCTCGGCACCTGGGAGCACGGAAAGTGCGATGATACGCTCAAATGCTAGCGGAAGCAGCTGGGGCCGCGGCGGCGACATTGCCGGAGTTTGGGAGCTCTCGGCTCTGGCGACTAAGCTAGCTAGGGGTTGCAGTCGGCAACGGGGCAATGGGGGTTTCGAACAGGGGCTCACCCCGAGTTTGTGGGGAACGTCAGTGGGCTCGGGGGCGCTTGGGTCGAAACGGATCGACGACGATGAACCGCGACGGCTGAGGATGAAGACGACGATGGTGGTGACGTTGTAGCGTGTCCGGTGGAGCATGGCTCGACGGATAGCTTAGGCGCGGGGAAACGGAGCTCGTGGACGGGATGGGTAGGCGAGGCGGTGGCTGTGGCTGTGCGGGCAGCGGCGACAACGGCTCCCGGATGTGCTATAGGGGGAGAGCAGGGGAGGGGAGAGTGAGCTGCGAGAGTGGGAGAAGGACCAAGGGGCTCGGGGGCGTCTCCACGGCGCGATCAGAAGGTCGGGGATGGGTACAAACGAGGCAGGCAGGAGGTGGACGCCTCGGCCGCGCGCGGGCAACACGACTCTGCCTACTGGCAGAGGTGGAAGAAGACTCCGGTGCTCCTCGCGGGCTGGGCCAACAGTAGCAGGCCAGCACAGGAGCTAGGCCGGTTGGTGGGCGCCAGGTTAGTCCTTCTCACTCTCTCTTTTATTTTTCTTTTCTATTTGTGTTATTTTGTTTTGATTTAGTTTGAAAACTAAACCATTTTAAAATTTTCTGTAAATTTTTATGTGAGCTCAGAGAGCTAGTCCAATGTCACATGCAAACTTACAAAAATATTTGAACATTATTTCTTATATAGCAGAAATAATTCCAACCCAAATATATTATTTATTTAAATCGAAGGACCAAAATAAATTATTTTTGTGACTCCAAAAATATTGGTTTGAATTTTACCTCATGCCAATATTTTCATAGGTAACAGGAACATTTTCTTGGACTCATTTGATGAGATTTAAATGTTGTTTATTTTTAGAGGTTTTCTAAGGCTTTTGAAAATTCCTCATTTCAAATTTCATTTGAATTTAAACATGATTCCCACATGGAAGCTAGCCTAGGTCAGACCAGAATTAGGGATGTGACAACTCACCCCCACTAAACAAAAATCTCGTCTTGAGATTCAAGCGTAGGGTAAGATGAAGGGGGGGGGGGCGCAAACTAATATAATCTTCACGATCCAGGTTGTACTTCATAAGGGCGTTGATTCAATCACCATCTTTGTCTCGATGTCTTGCTATGAGAACTCCAACTAACATGACAATGAGAGGAAATGGAAAACTCTAGAAGGATCGATCTTCTCAAAGATCGAAAAACTCAGTGTCAGCTCACGGAGTGAGACATTGAAACATCTCTCGAGTTGAGACACGAAGCACACATCTAGAGGGATGGAGTGGAACAGATGACGAGGGTTCACTAGGTAGACCACAATTCCACACTTAAGAGGGTGGTGAATGGTTGTCAACGTAGCGAGGATTTGAGTTGCCATGATACCATGACGAGACACCTTAGAGAAGGGTGACTCATCGAATTATCCCGTAAGTGGCAAAAGAATTACTTTTGATTCAAAGATCAATAAAATTCTCTATACCAGCCTGGGGTAATTCCCATATGATCGTTTGACGGAGTTCGAAGGAATGGCATACTTGGACTAGTATGGATGATGTGGATTACCTTGTTGAAGACAAAGCAATGGATGATTTTGCTTATCATCGGAAATGGATGGGACCCATGGTAGGACCACTTGGAAATGATCCTGATCAGTAATTACCGAGAAGGGTAGTCCATGGTAGGGTGGCACAATGGCGGTGCAAGCCGGGAACAAAATACAAATGCTGGGAATGATTCTAGTAACCGGGGAGAAAGCTCAACAGACGAGAGTGAGTCCACTGTTGAAAAGTTATAGCATAATCAAGGAAACTGGGAGCAATCCCAGTTGGTACCGGTGACAACACCTGGTGTTTGCGCGTGCTCTCAAGAACTTGAGCATTTCCATATTCATCAAGGTTTTACCAAAACCCGTGTCAAGGATCCTGGCAACACAACATAGTACCATGATGAATACCGGTGGAGGATGCAGATGTAAAGGAGGATAACACCTTCTCAGGTTTCACCTTAGCGAGGCCAAGGGGACAAATTCTGGATGATCGACCAAGAGACATTTAGCACTCTGCTTCTAATGTTCTCCTTGATGTGCTAGCATAACCCATTTATTAAAATGGTTTTGTATCTAGAACATCAAGTAAAGGTCGGACTTCGAAAACACAAAAATCCATAAGGAACAACTACTGGAATAAATTCTACGAGATCCTTATGGGGAGGTGGCCAACTTCCTCAAACAAGATACTACAATAATAGGTCTTCCGGCTGGGTGTGTTGGCCAAGACATCCACTTACCGGGTTACAGAGAGACCGATATTACAATTCTTGGGAAATGCTCCAACCATGATATCTGCCTGAGATTCAGATCTGGTTGGTGTCAGGATATTCCAGACTCGTCAAGTCTAGAGAGAAAAATGGAAGTTTGCAACACAAATCGACGAGATGATGTTGCAAGATTCTTGGGAAATGAACTACGATAGCAAGCCCCAAAACATGAGCTGGTTCTGCTACACACATGTGAACACGCTGTCGCAAACAAGCATGACCACATAGTAGTCTTATAATAAAACACTACCGAGTTCAGGTGGGGAACCATCAACAAGGATATCGAGGTCCTTACATAAGTCCGAATTAGCTCTTATGAAGGAACTCCTTTTCCTTGAACAAGTCAATCAGTGGCTTGGTGTGCTAGGGACACATATAGAATGAAGGTTGCAAGTCTCCAAACCACAGAATACTTCACACATATGCATGACTGATTTGGGGTGATTCAAGAGGAAGCAACATTGACTTTCTCAAATCCACGACGGCAACTTGCATCAGATGCACATGAGTTAGAGGAAGTCACTTCTTTCATTCGGACATATGCTTCGTGCACGGGACATGAAGATAATGCTTATAAAAGTTTCCAACACTAGCTGGATGTTCAACATGAATCATGAAGAAGATAAAATGCTGCTGATGGGCTCAACAACAAGTCATCGAGATTTCCATATGGATGGAATACCACAATTATGTGAATAAGGTGATAGAATTGGTTAGACCAAAAGATATAATGGGGTATGCTCGAGGAGAACCCACGAGTAAGACAACATTACGAACATCGTTGGTTCTGATTTGACCGGACAATAGCCCATGCTCAAATCAAAGATTGGGTAAGACAATAGCGCCGACAATTGATCACGAGGATCAATCAATGATGGTATCATATTTCTTCAACACACATACAAGATATCCCTTAAAATGAACTAAGCTAGGCAAGCTTTTATCATCCAACTCTCCAATTTGTTGTTTCGCTTAACCAACTAGTTCAGAGATATCCAAAATAGATTCTTGGAGAAAGGGTGGTTCATAGGGATAAACCAACTTGATCACGAGCTCAACATAGTGGTCAGGTGACAACCTGATGATACTTCCGAGAAGATATTCATAAAATCACGAACCACCGACGGGTTACTAAGCTCGAGAACAATCTTGCTTTTCAAGGCAATACGATATCATTAAACGAGCAAGGATCTGACAAAATCCTAACTCATTAATCAAAGAGTGCACCAGGAAAGTGGACTAGGTAGCACGATCAATCTTAGGATGGTGATTCAATAACCAATATGCTAGGGATGAAATTATTGTCCTTTAACTACCAAGCAACGGAGTTGCTAGGAGTATAGGTTTCACACATCACGATTCACTTGTCGGCATTCCGGTTGTGACAACATGGAACCGAGGAATGAATAATGATGGCGAGAAGTATCACTACGTCAAGAATTCATAAGAGAAGGTGTAATTCTCATGACATTCCTGATATAAAGTGGGTAACACTTCAGGGTAGAATAGAACAAAATCTGGATTGGCGTTTTGATCTGCGGAGTACAACTGCTTTGACCCAATCCTGGATATGGATGAGGTATTGGAGTTGTTTCTCCTAGTCATTCCGATTAGAATGGCTTGACAAACCACAAGAGTAATAGGCATCAATGAACGAATGCACACATACTCTTGACTAACAATTGATAGACGGGGATCGGAATACAACTAAAGAGGGACATATGATTTTCTGAGTTGTGGATGCATAGATTAGCATGTCGAACGAGTTCAACATATTTCTTTCGGATAACCCATGCAGAAAGGTAGAACTGGCAGCGTCACAACATAGAACGGAGAACTCAACAGGAGCACTCTGGTTTTGATCTTTCGATTCAACGAGGAACTGCTGCCATAAGTACTTCATGGTATTTGGAAGAACGATATACCACGAATCTCGAGGACTATCACAAAGGCTACTAATATCCTAAAGGAACTAGCAAACACTATCAACATGCGGTAAGTAGGGTGAATCTCGGGTTCAAAAACCCAGGAGTAGAATGCCTACTAACTAAGTGGCATAATGGGATGCTTTCGAGAATGACGACCAGAATCATCACACTGGAGGCAAGACATGGCTAGATTACTAAATGACCCCCTAAGACACCTAGGGTCATAATAATAGTTCCAACATATATGTTGAGATAATAGAATACCTCAACTCACTGATTAGTGTGGTTAATCTGGCCCAAAGGGACATCAGAAACAGGAGAAAGGGATTTGCAAATGCATCAGATTGTTTAGAACCTGGGACGACTCAGATAGCATAACAGTTGTAAATGCTTAAAAAGATTTAAGACATCCTGCAAATGGTGGCATAACCACTCGATCGTCACAATATCAAGGTTCTGAGATCAACTATGAACACACGGGGTTAGTAGAAACTAAACTGAGGCTTAAATCCAACAATCTTATAAGTCTACGGCTTAGTAACACGTGATCTTGACAGGAAGAGGAGAAAGCCTAGTTCCTTAACCCCGTAGGAAAGATATGATGACTTAGATCAGAAGGGCATAAGATAAAGGAGTAAAAAGAGCCTTACGTTCCATCCCACAAATCAATTCCCTTATATACTAAAGAATTTCTAGACTCAACTTTGACCAGTTTGGCTCGGTAAACCTACAAGCAGTCAGGCTCTGATACCAAAGCTGTTAGGACCACGATCCTAAGTCACACCAATCTAGCATGTAACACATCATATCACTTTGCGGCCTCACGCACGGTATTCCCACGGGTGCCACCTTCCCTTGCCCGTGACCATTTGTGCCTTTTGGCTCACGTATATGATAGTGCCGCTAGCATCCATATGACAAAGAACCTGGGCTGACATGACTAGTCGTGGATCCAAAGTGGCGCTAACTTACAGGGACAGGCATACATGACCCAACAACGAATGTGTCGATCAACAACGGATGGACCCAAGTCGTAGCAAGCTACATGGACTTAAAGGAACAACGTGTGACATTTTCCCAAAGGGACAGACACAGGAACGAGGAAGGAGACATGCCGGCCAGCCTAAGTGTTCCGGAG
Source organism: Triticum aestivum (assembly GCF_018294505.1). NCBI lineage: Eukaryota > Viridiplantae > Streptophyta > Magnoliopsida > Poales > Poaceae > Triticum > Triticum aestivum. The sequence goes on from NC_057804.1 coordinate 246,064,369, forward strand.
CAGTAGCAAGCTACCATGGCTCAGTGGAACCACTAGGAGACATTTCCCGGTAAGAGAGGCTACCAAGGATGAACTACTAGGTTGTCAGATCCCACACATATCAAGAATTTCAAATCATAACACAATATGCTCGATATGTGCAAATACAAAATGGCATCACAACATAACTCTAAGACTCAAAGTATTTATTCAATAGGCTCCAAGGAGCGAGATATTACAAACATGGGGCTCATGACCCAACATTCAGAGCATACAAGTCAAAGCACAATTTAAAGATTAACATGTCTGAGTATAGACACCTACAAATGAAAAGGGCTAAGAAGCCTGACTATCTATCAGATCCTACCGAGGGCACAAGATCGTAGCTGAGGTAACAAGCTAAATGTCGAAGTCCACGCGGAACTACTAGCGAGACTGAAGTCTCTCTACAAAAACATAAAATAGGCAAACCTGTGTACAAGTGTACCCAACAAGACTTACATCAGAACTAACTACATATGCATCATTATCAACAAAGGGGGTGGTGGAGTTTAACTGCAGCAAGCCAGCTTTGACCCGGTGGCTAACCTGAACTACGACTGCAAGTAACTCTTTTGAAGTGGCGCACATGAGTCCACATATTCACCATATCAATACACCTCTATGGGTCTGTTCCCGTCTCCCTACGAGAAAGCCATCCATAGCACTCACGCTTATCTTACGTATTTTAGAGTATCCACTTTCACTTGTTTATGAACTGTATAGGCAACCCAGAGGTCCTTTACCGCAGATGTGTCTATTCGAATAGATGATGTTAACCCTGCAGGGGCGTACTTCTTCACACATGCTCTCACCACTTACCGTCATTTACACGACATGTACTCGGCAACCTTCAAGAGGAAGCCCAACGAGGGTGTCGGCCACGACCTACCTAAACACTCAAGTCTCTAGTCCAGGTTTATCGCCTATTCAGGTTCGATCCATAGGGAGTCCGTCCGAGGTTTCCACATACGGCCCCAAACGATGTGTACAGTGTTCCGCGACACCAAATGGGCACCCGGCATACCCGGCCACGTGCCTACCTCATCACAGCCCACCCCTTGGGTCAGCGTCGCGCACGACCTCCAGTATACTACAAACATCAGAAACTACTTGCAACACTTGGACAGAGGACAAGGGTGGTTAAGAAGCCGAGAGGGTCAATTAAGGATCCCAATGAGTGGTAGTAGCTGTTCATGGATCACAAACACAAAACTCAGTTCCTGAGGACGGCTTCAATGAGATAACCCACCATGTACTCGTACATGGCCTATCATCACTACCTTTACCAAATCATGTTTTCACACTTAGCTCACACACAGTAGGACATGTTCAACACCATTCCAATTCATCCCCGATGAATCAGACCTGACTCAACTCTAAGCAATAGCAGGCATGACAAACAAGCATGAATGAGTAGGCACATAAGGGCTCAAACAACTCCTACTCACGCTAGTGGGTTTCATCTATTTACTGTGGCAATGACAGGTCATGCAAAGGAAAGGGGTTCAGCTACCGCAGCGTGTAACAGTTGCAACGTTGTTATCCTAATGTAGTAAAAGAGAGCAGGGGCGAGAGAGTGGGATTGTATTGCCATGAACAAGGGGGTTTTGCTTGCCTGGCACTTCTGAAGATGATATAACTCTTCATCGGTGTCATCGAACTCATCATCGGAGCCACGTCTACTAAGAGGGGTCGAATACCAGTAACAGAGAAGGAACACAATCAATGCAATGTGCAATATGATGCATGATCATGACATGTCAACATGCTAGGATTTGAGCTAATGCAACTAGCAACAAGTTAAATGAAGTTGGTTTGAACCCTGGGTTCAAATTCAAACTCCATATGTGCAATTCAAATGCCAGTTATTTGTTTTGTCCAATTCAGCAGGTATAAGTTGTTCCAACATGCATGAAAATGCCATAAACAGATTCTTTGGATTTTTCTGATCATTTTTCATATATAACTTATTTCATTTGGAGTTATAGATTAATTTTTATGATTTTTAGAAGTTTTAGCTATTTATCTGGAATTTCCAAATCTTTCTGAAATAGAAATAATCCAGAAAGAAATTATGACGCCAGCACTACGTCACTACTCGTCAGCGGTCAACGGGGCCAGCTCAGGTTAAAACTGAACAATGGGGCCCACTGGTCAGTGACACAAGTGCTAGTCCCGCGTTGACTAACGCTTTGACTAGCCGCGGGGCCCGCTGTCAGTGGGTCTTGGTTTAATTAGCAGGATCATTAGCAACTAACTAAGTGGGGACATGTCAGTCGGCTGGGTTTTCGCTGCTGGCGACTTCAACCGACGGCGGAGGCACGCCGGAACCTTTGTTATGGCGACCACTCATCGTGCGGGTGGATTCAACGGGACCCTAGGGATGCGTTGCGTCCAACGGTGCCCCTAGTTGGTCGCGTAGTCACCGGAGCTGACGACGACGAGCAAATCCACGGCAGTGCCCACATGGAGTTGGACGGGACGGTGTTGTGGTGTATCGGAGGAAGAGCTGGTGAGCGTTCTCGGCACCTGGGAGCACGAAAAGTGCGATGATACACTCTAATGTTAGAGGAAGCAGCTGGGGCTGCAGCGGCGACATTGCCGGAGTTCGGGAGCTCTCGGCTCTGGTGACTAAGCTAGCTCGGGGATGTGGTCGGCAATGGGGCAAGGGGGGTTTCGAACGGGGGCTCACCGGGAGTCTGTTGGGAAGGTAAGTGGGCTCGGGGCTGCTTGGGTCGAAACGGATCGACGACGACGAACCGTGGCGACCGAGGATGGACGTCAATGGTGGCGATGTTGTAGCGCGACCGGTGGAGCATGGCTCGGTGGAGAGCTTAGGCGTAGGGAAACGGAGCTCGAAGACGGGATGGGTAGGCGAGGCGGTGGCTGTGGCTGCGCGGGTAGCGAGCGGCGGCGACGGCGGCTCTCGGATGTGCTACAAGGGGAGAGCAGGGGAGGGGAGAGTGAGCTGCGAGAGTGGAGAAGGACCAAGGGGCTCAGGGGCCTCTCCGTGGCGCGACCAGAAGGGCGGGGAGGGGTAAAGCGAGGCAGGCAGGAGGTGGACGCCTCGGCCGCGCGTGGGCGGCATGCCTCTGCCTACTCGCAGAGGTGGAAGAAGACTCCGGTGCCCCTCATGGGCTGGGCCAACAGTAGCAGGCCAGCACAGGAGCTGGGCCGGTTGGTGGGGGCCAGGTTAGTCCTTCTCACTCTCTCTTTTATTTTTCTTTTATATTTCTGTTATTTTGTTTTGTTTTAGTTTGAAAACTAAACCATTTTAAAACTTTCTGTAAATTTATGTGAGCTTAGAGAGCTAGTCCAACGTCACATGCAAACTTACAAAAAAATTCGAACATTATTTCTTATATAGCAGAAATAATTCCAACCCAAATATATTATTGATTTAAATTGAAGGCGCAAAATAAATTATTTCTGTGAATCCAAAAATATTGGTTACCTCATGCCAATATTTTCATAGAATAACAGGAACATTTTCTTGGACTCATTTGATGAGATTTAAATGTTGATTATTTTTAGAGGTTTTCTGAGGCTTTTAAAAATTCCTCAATTCAAATTTCATTTTCATTTAAACATGATGCCCACATGGAAGCTAGCCTAGGTTAGACCAGAATTAGGGATGTGACGGCTGTACTGGTTTCGTAAGAGCGAACAAGCATTCACATCTACTGTACAAACTATAGATATGAGTTACAAATGCTATGAAGACGAATACATGTTCTTGCATGTTACATCTAACAACAATGCAATACATCACTACACTACGCTCTAACACAATAAATCATATGTGTTTTAGTTTTACTAGATGTCATATTGTTACTTAATTATTCAGTTTGCATACATTAAAAATCTCCTTTTAAATGTATGGCTAGTATCATCTACCGCACGGGAAAAATCCCGTCCTTGCCTGTTTAATCGGGTTTGTATCGATGGATCATGCGAAACAACAAAACTATAGTAGTACTATAGTACAGGTAACAGTTCACTGGGCCGCCGTGTTGTGTACTCCTCCGTCATAAGAGTGGAGTGCTTGCTTTCATAAATGTTCCAGTCCCTTTTGCCGACATGTGGGACATCAAGCAACCGGGTCCACGTGCCATACCGATATAACAGTGCAAAGAAGCAGGGGTGAAGCATAGGTGAAGCACCCCAATCATGGCGCCAGCATAGTAATGAGTGATGACGCATCAAATAACAAAGCTGCACCTTTACCGCAGTTAAGTTGGAGGGATGAAGTAATCTCTACTACTAGAAAAGACCCAGTTGGTGATGATGGTGTGTCTACCATCCGCCATTTCTAACCATTAGATCTGCATCTAACGGTTGTGATGTAAGTTGTGGCCTTTTTCAACAATTCACACTTCTCTGCTCCAGTTTACACAAAACCCCTTAGTATCTTGAAACCAACCACATTCCCCCCTTACCTCATGAAGACAACCCAAAGAATATAATTGGAGTGAAACATAAGATATTTTTAGTGATATGTATATCGAAACTAAATTGTCTTCTTTCAAATTTGTGAATATGTATTATTCTACTTTGGATCCGTTGCAACGGACGGGCTCATTGCTATAGTGATATATCGCTTGCATCATCACAATGAACATTTGTTGTACTTGTCCGGGCCGGATGCTCGCAACACGATGACCTGAGTTCGAATTCTGTCCTAAAGTTTAGTTTTTATATTTTTTTAAGATATACTTCTTTCGCTACTGTACTGACAGTGGAACCCACAGAGTACTTAGAATATAAGATTAAGGATGGATTTGTTTCTTTTTAACTTTCTGTACAAATCTGTAGCCAGCCTGCAAGTCGTGTACACACTGTACTGACAGTGGAACCCACATAGTACTTAAAATACAAGATTTCTCGGTTTGCATGCGGGTTTAACGGCGCTGTTTGATGGAGGCGAGGAGGCGTGTTCAGCCGGGCGTGCAACGGGCGTTGCAGTACTATTTTATTTGACAGCTACTAGTAAACCCGGAGAGTTCCTGATATGGCTTTAGTGCATACGAGGGAGATGGTAACGGTTCCCGAAATGTTGAACGTCAAATGATGCATCCTCCTTCAATTAGCATGCTGAATGCATGAGAAAAGTAATGGTAGGATGACATGGAAAAGAGACAGCACGATGTGAATGCAACGCAGTTTGCACACATATAAAGGCGCCGCTCCAGTCCAATGCATCTAGCACATCGTACGCACCTAAGCACCTACACTAAGCGCAAAAGTGCTCACTCCAGAACCATGGTGGCGATGCGCTAGAGCGGCCAGCGGCTGTGCCAGATGGTCCATGATGCCGGCCTGTGGCATGGCACCTAGGATCGTCTCCAGATGGTGTTGGCGACCGGCTGGTTGATGGCCATCATCGGCGCCAGCTATGACTCTCAGTTGGACCAGATGATCGTTGCCACCATCAACAAGTTCACCGTCATCAAGAAGCTCACGGACAACATCGCCGTACTCCTCCAGCCCGCGTGCCCGGGCTCCTCATTGCCTGCCACCCTAATAGGCCTCCATGGCGAGAACCTCTTTCAAGCACCGGTGGCCCTGCGACTGCCCGCCGATGCAACAAAGAATGTCCACCTGGAGGTCGTGCTCACTGCGAGGCGCCTCGCCTTGCAAGAATTCGTCGACCTATACATCCACGTGTACGAGGAAGTCATGAACATAGGTATCCACAAGGCCGGTGAGGACGCTACGATGTTGGCCTTCCTCAACCGGCTGGAAGCATTGGACGCCTTTGCTGAGAAGCACCTTGACCTCGCCACAAAAGCCTCGGCTGCTAAGCCGCCGGTCGGTGGCCCGACACACTGAGTCGAGGAGAAGGAGGTCGTACATTAACGGATGCATCTTTCTTCTTGCCTCTTATAATCACCACTGTGATTGCATCATCGTGGCCTTAATTCTTATTGTGCTATTGCATTCTCGTTCTAGTCAATACAGACAGTGCGATCCCTTTGCTCACATTTGGAGGCAATTATATGCATCACTGTAACTAGTACTCCATCCGTCTATTTATAAGTTGTGGTTACCTTTTCCATCAACTTCGTGCAACACACGGGAATCTTGCTAGTAATGCTAAAAAAAGAAGTTGGAGGTACGAAGCAACCATCATTTCACTCGTTGCTGAATCCGCTTCTCCATCATCTTCTTCAAGTTAAGCACATGTTGCTTCTGCCGTTGTTCTGCCTCATGTGGGACGTGGATCAGCTTGGTAAAGCACTGACACGTGGGACCGCATGTTAGCAAACTGCCAAGCCAACATCCTCTAAAGATAAGAAACCTCCCCTGCCATCCGCGCGGCAAAATCACCTCCTTTTTACTAATCTTGATACTATAATTTTTTAGATCAATATAATTGAGATTTGTATAGATAGCACACAGGAGCAAAACCAAGTGGTACAGTTAAGGGCATCCACAATGTGTAGCCAAATGTGAAAATAGCTTTTGGCATCGATGGGAACCATTATGGACGGTGTTGCCAAAGCCAAAAATATGGAACCGAGGCTCCCTAATTGATTGATTGAAGGAATAGAAAAATGCAACCTTTCTCCTCTTTCTCCCGTGCTTGGACACATGTACAATATAGACCACAGAGTCTACTTCCCTGTCCCTTCTATCACAAATCACAAAGTAGTGAGGCGTCAAATCATAAAGCATGGGTGAAGCAACCATCATTTCACTCTTCGCTGACTCCGCTTCTCCAGCATCTTCTTCGATAAGCCACCTTACCGCGCTAAGCTGGACGGACGATGCTATTGTGTAGTACTAGTACATTTACACGTCCTTTGGTTCAACAGACTTCGTGGATGCAAATAAGGCAGTCGTCTTAGCTTGCAGGCGGCACTTGCGAACGACTTAACATGGTCTCCCTCAATGGTGTTCTCCGTCGAACGCACTTCGCCAAACCACAACGTTCGAGATATCGTCGACGTCACCGCAATGGGGAAGGAAGTCATTTCGCAAAAAAGGGGGAAGGAAGTCAAATAGTTACTACCTCCATTTTTTGTACACAAGACCAGTATATCAAAATTACATTTTGCAGAAGGCAACTAACACTAATCGAGGCAAAATTGATGGGGTTTGCCTCGTACTAGCAACCAAGGACATTAATATACCCCTGCATGCATGCGGAAGTGAGAAGGTTGGTTTGGATGGCACTGCATTGATCAAGCGATGAGGAGTGAGATGGTTAGCTCTTTGGGCATAGGAGAAAAAATACGCATTAATTGACACATCGAACGAGGATTTATATCGATCAAGCCCGTGAAGGAAAACCCCGCCTTTCTTTTTAACACAAGTAGTACTCCTAAGTATGTACTTGTATCCTGTTTGCGTCTAGGGCTTGCATTGCCATACTTCGCCATACATTTTTGCCAGCTTGCCTAAAGTTTTCAAAATGAAAAGGAGGCACACTTGCGCACGGCTGTCGCAGTCACACCGCACCCTCACACAGTCGTTCCTGCACGCCGTAAACCCAACCAAGGGAACACACCCTCAATGACACGTGCTACCGCATGTGATCAAACCAATCTCAGCCATCCTACCACTGACACATAATTTTCGTTCATACAGTATGTTTATCCAACTGCATGTTGGGGAAGATCCATACGACCCGTGCGGTGGTCTATTGGGGAAGAAGAAGAGGTGAGGAAGAAGGGTTCGGAGACGTAGGATATTCATCCAACTGCCTAAAATGGTCGACTGGCCCAAATGATGAAAGTCAGGCGACTCGCATAAATATATGTTTTTACACAGCAAAAGATCCCTAAAAACAACAACATAAAGAAAAACTATCACTGCTCGCGGAATGAGATGGCCTTGTCGTCTTTGGCTGCCGGCGCGAACCAACCATAGCTGCCGACGTTTGTCTCTGCACTGTGGTTGTCCTCGGCCTCCAGCTACACTACAAAAAAAGACACATCTGTGACATTTTGGGCTGAATGGAATTTTTTTCTGTCATACTTATGGCACTTCTATGACGATAATTATGACAAAACCCGGTATCATCATAGATGTGGTGGGCTCCTACTTCTATGACAAAAAATCATGACAAAAAATGGGCTTTTTGTCCTGGGCGGGCCTAAGACGCACCTGCATGACATTCTTTGGGTCGTCCTTGACGGAAAAAATCGTGGTAGAAGTGAGGGCGAGGAAAATTTCGGGGAGCTCCTGGTTACGGTGGGTGGTCGGGGCCGAGCGATGCACGGAGGTTGCACGTTTCTCTCATACACGTACGCGCGTGTGTGCGAGGCATTGTGATCCAACTAAACCTGAGCAAGGCATTGGGCTCTAACTGAACCCGAGTGATTGCACTAGCTATGTTACTGAACCCCGATCGATCCCTTGCTGTTAACTGAGCCCGATTAATTCTTTCGCTACTGCTGCTAACTGAAGCCGGATCGAACCTGCTGCCTCTTGATGAACAGTGAACGTGGGCTTGGCTGAACGAGTCGAGACATACATGGTTGGGGTTGGATGAATAGTTCCCGGTGTGGGTTGGATGAACAGGATCCCGTGGTAGTAGAGGCCGTTGCCACAGGATGAACATGACCCTGATCGAGGAGGTGGGGGTGGATGAATAGTAGCCGGTGGAGGGAGCTCGTGGAAGGCTGGTTGAACAGGACCCCATGGAGGGGCTGGTTGAAAAAGACCCCCTGGAGGGCTGGTTGAACAGTAGCCGGTGGATGCTAGATGAACATGACCCCATGGAGGGCTGGATGAACAGTTGTTAGTGGAGGCTGGAGGAAGTCGACGGTGGATGAACAATAACAGTTGGAGGGTGGAGGAAGTCGATGGTGGATGAACAGTAGCCAGTAGAGTCCTGTTTTGCGGTATGCCACACCCCTCTCGATGAACAGGACCCCTGTTTCAACTGTAGGAGGTCAAAGAGAAGTCTGTTTCCTCCGTTTTGCGGTACACCACACCCCTTCCGATCAACAGGACCCTGTTTCGACCGTAGGAGCTCGAACAGAAGTCCGTTTCCACCGTTTTGCAGTATGCCAGACCCTTCCCAATGAACAGGGCCCCGTTTCGACCATACACAGTCGAACAGAAGGCCCGTTTCCTCCGTTCTGCTGTAAGCCAAGCCTCGTTTCGGCTGTTCCATCCAAGCCATTTGGCTCCCGATGAACACGACGCGTTCAGACCCAGTGGCTTCACTTCCGATGAACATGACACATTCCGACCCAGTCACTTGGCTCTTGGTGAAGACAACGTTGTTTGCTCTGTTCTGACCCAGCCGATTAGGTGCCGATGAACAGGACAACATCCCTGCCATCCGTTGCCTCTCCATGTACACGAGCCCTGGCCGTACGTATGCGCGAGTACGTGTTCGAGACCCTGCCCGTATGTATGTACGTAGCAGTATTTAATTTCTTGCAGCGTGGTTGTACATACGTGTACACGATATATATAGACGGGACTATGTGACATGCCACATCCGTGCCTCTACTACCATACGTGCATCACCTTACTCGAACACGGTTCATTGCTGCACAGAGACCGATCGACCTATATGTACGTACACGATCGCGACCAGACAGAGAACCCAATGTACAGTTTGACCCGGCGGGTCCAGTTGTCAGGGAGGATAAGGAGGCATTTCCTTTTGGGCAAAGATATAGGTGGTGGGTCCCAGCTATCTGGGAGGATAAGGTGGCACTTCCTTCCGTGCGAAGATATAGCTGGTGGGTCCCAACTATCAGGGGGAAGAATCATTTTTTTGCCCGTAATACTGACGCACTTCCTTATGTACGAAGATGTAGCTGGTGGGTCCTAGCCGTCAGGGGGCATAAGGAGGCACTCCTTACATGCGAAGATGTAGCTGGTGGGTCCCAACTATCAGGGGGACGAATCATTTTTTGCCTGGAATACGAACGCACTTCCTTGCGTACGAAGATGTAGCTGGTGGGTCCCAGCTGTCAGGGGGAAACATTTTTTCGAGGCCCTTTAGGTCCCGCTGTTAGGTCGAGGAATCATTATTTTGCACGTAGGCACTTCCTTGCTATGGCCATGGACCCAGCTAACAGCCTCTCCACGTACAGTCCTCTTCCGATGGAAGGCGTTCCTTGACCACGTTGACCACGTCGCGCCGAGAGCACCATGGCAGTGGACGACGGCGAGGCCTAAGATGGGAATGATCTAGAGTCATGGAACAAGGGGCACTGGAGTCCCTGGTTGAGGGGAGTAGGAGGGACTGGTTCGGCTGTCGGGTGAAGCTGCCTTCGCCGGAGAATAACAGAAGGTGTGGGTGAGTACAGGTATGACCTGGCCACCGTTGGGAGTAGAGTGGGGCGGCGAGGCCTGCATGGTAGCACAGCTGGCCACAGGACACGGATGCACGCGCTCCAACTGCCGATGGTTTTGGCGGCTGGAGCAAGAGCAACTAGATCAGAGATTGAAGAAGAAGGATCGCCGTTGGATGTCAATCCAATGACTACAGAAGTCCGAATAATTTGCTGACTCTTTTTTTACCATTAAATCGTTTTGTTCACTAAATGGACAACACCTTGCGCATGCTTCATCTAGCGGACCAACAAAGTCAGCTTCGAAAGCTGTGCAGAATGCAGCCCATTTATTTAGGTTTTACATCCCATTTCATTTTGTTTGCCAATACATCTATTTCCTGGGCTATGACTCAAAAAATAATCTATTTCCTGGGATGGATAAAAAAAATAATAATAGCCGATTTACTATTTATGATAATTGTTTCTCAAAAAATACTATTCATGATAATTTACAACGCATTTGATTATTTATTCGAATACACCTATTTACCGAGCTGGGTCAAATATAATATTGCATACATGCAGCGCATTTATAATTTTTGATAATTTACAAGCCATTTGGTTTTAGTAGAAATGGACCCATTTTCTGGGATGGGTGAAAAAACAATGATTGTCTGGACTAAGCATTTTTTATAAAAATAATATTGAGATACAAAAATTATTAAAAAATTAAGTGCATTTCTGATGTTCAAACAAAAGGCTTGTGTAGTACAGTACAACTTTACATGGCTACTCAGCCCACATTCAACGACGCCGAAAAGGCCCAAGCAAGGCTTCTGACAACTTTTTGAAGTCACTGAGCTCAATTAATAACTTAAGAAAAAAGTTAGAGTATAGTGGAACCTAATTAAAAGCTGTCACGAGCGAAGAAATAATTCAATGGGTCCCACTTGTGTGTGTAGGTGTGTGTGTGTGTGAGAGAGGGAGACCCATCGGTCGATGCTCGTAAATACATCTTTCAGCCATATGCATTAATTGCTGATGCTCAGTATAAACTTATATAGTTGACACAATCATATAGGACATCATAGCACACTGAACTTGCATACAAAAATTTCACAGAGGTGGCACAAACAGGGTGGAGGCAGTGGATCGCTGCGGGTAGGGCTATGTTGAAACCAACGAACTCGTACATAACGGTTCATCGTCTTTATCAATGACGGGGAAATATCTTGAATGCTGACAACACAATAAGTTCTGCTAGCACATTAAGTTGACATGCAGCCCTTTTTAAAAAAAGTTCAGGTACAAAAATAGAACAGGTCACAATCAGATGTACTGGCACATCAATGCTTCACAACGATAGCTCGGATTTAACTAGTATCTGACAAGATTCAGTTGTTACCTAAAATTAGAGCACATCCAGGAAGCCAGCCCTGCCTCTTCTCGCAAAGAAGCAGCGGCCTCCGCCACGTGATGGAGTAGGCCCTATGCCTTCCATCGTTCCGGGCACGGGGAAAGTCTGACATTGACTCCTGTACTGGATGTCGTTGACGGACCCTGGCACCAGCTGCGGCGGCAGGACTTCGATTGATGGATTGACCACTTCTTCGACATGCACGGACACTCGATATAGGTACATCCCTAACATGGTCTGCGACGGCGTTGGTGGCTACAAATAGTACAACCTAGGTTCCTGCACCGGTATCTCAACACCAATCACCTTCGGTATGGTGGGTGGCTTCTTCATCCATGCCATAACCGTCAGAGCCCAGCTGTCTGGAGGAACAAACATACTTACAAGCTCACCTCCAAGGTCGTTGATAAGCTCATTCATGGACTCGCTGTTCCAAGCACGTCAAGGCATGCCGTGGAAAGTAAGCTTTGTTAAAAACTCAACCTCAGAGGGCACCAAGCCCCATCTAGGGTGCCACCGATCAAAGCTCACTAGTGTGCCATCGCAGAACGAACGCCGGGAAGATTCGAACACATGACTGGAGTCTAAAGTTGTCCAGAACCTGACGAAGAAATCAGCCGGTGGCGGACAGACTTCGATGAGAAAGTCACTTATTTGGATGTCGTGCGAAATTCCAAGAGCTTTGACAAGGTCGTCCAGCGAGATGGGAGGCCGGTCGCCGTTGATGGTTACCATCAGCACTTTGCCGTCAAACTGGTCGTCAAGCGCCACCATGCCACTGTTGAGCGACAACACGCAGCGCCCGAAGGCAGGACGGACCTCAGGATCTCCGTCTGAGAGATCCGCGCTAACCGGTGACATGATAGTGCGCTTGAGTACAGGGAGTACACGAGAGGGATTTGGGTGAACTGGAGTAGGAATCGAGATTCCAGAGGTGGGGGAGGGGCGAGAGATTAGGGATGAAAAGGTAGCATTAATTTCGAACACGCGCCAATATGCTCTCGGCGCGCAAGCGCATGAAAACACCAGTGGCGCCCACATGTTGGCCTAAGAGTCCTTATTCTTTCTTTTTTTGAGATCCCGACCTTTTTTTGCGGACCTTTTGAGAGCCCAGCCTGAGAGTCATAATTGACCTATTTGGCATTGCGTTACTACTCGGCCCATACTCAACGACACCTCGCTAGCCCAAACAAGTGTACATCAACGAAAAGACACTAAGCTCAAATTATAACTTTAAAAAAGGAGTTATACTTTGAACACTGGAGAATGGTGATGCCCTCATTTAGCCAACCAGTAGTTCGAGACAATAAACAATTCGAAACAACAATATATACAACATTCAAACACTGACTAGTGACTACTACTGACATAAACATCAAGACATGATAGTTCATAAGAAGTCTTGCTACACCACCAAAACGCACCCATCTGTAGCGCTCAGACTCTCGAGATCTAGACGAGAATGACATTCTAAATAGAGGAAACTATTACATAGTACGAGTGACATAGACGAGGATGACCAAATGACATAACAAAAGAGAGAACTAGCCATCCAGAAGAAGCAGCAATGACAACAAGTCATTCTCAGAGGGATGCTCCCACACCATCATGGTTTGCAGCCTCCCTTCAAGCACCAGTGATCTGGAGACACCAGTGCTCCGCCCTTTCGATGCAATGGCCCAATTACCTATCAACCTGAAGGCTTGAACCACATCACCGCCTGTCAGATTTGAGACATCCAAGGATCAAAGTTTTGGCTGCAGGCTGTATCATTGACATTGAGAGGAGTTTGCTCCCGAACTCCTAGGACTCGCCGTGTAGACACAGTTATGCATAGCAAACATAGCCTCTCTGCCATCAAGGTCCTTGACAATGGTGATCTCCTGGTTAATCAAATAACCGAGTCTGAGAAACAAAGAGTGTGAACCAAGGCTGTTTACCCGCCTCCAAGACAAAAATCCTGAAGGCCGCAACAAGCCGGTATCTTGCTCATAGACGTAACAACCACTATATGATACTCATGTATTTCACGGTGCATGTACATAGTGGGGTTGTTGCAATATAACTCTTCCGGCTCATGTGTGCGAATGATCATCAGTCTTTTGCCGTCGTCTGATCGAGCAAGGAACCAGTTGTGCTTCCCTGTTTTTGGCAAAGGTGGTGTGTTTACAAAGGGCAGTAATTGTAGGGACACTGCATCATATCGGAAAGGACATGCATTGTTAATGTAAGACCAGCATTGTTCAGAGTATGAGTAGGATAATGCAAGAAACACCATTGATAGGTCCCTGTTGGAACTGAGAGGAAAATACAGGGAAATGTATAATGGGTTTGAAAATATAGAAGTGCCATGCACGGTTATACTCATGCTACGCAATCGATTCTTCACAGGAAACTACCATGTCATGCATGTTATGTAATCATGTTCTGTCCACACAAACAAATTCTTCAAGGAAACTAATAGACCATGCATTGTTATATACTCATGTTCTGTTGGAATTTTTTTGTGAGGATATTATTCTAGCCACTGATTGCTGAAGGGCGAATATAGGTATGTACACATAGTAAGCATTACAGGATTTCACTACTTCCAAATATAAAAATTTCTCCATATGCACATTTACTTCCCTAATGTATGGTTAGATGAAACCAACAGTGTGATGCATGTTTCTACATCACTAAAATGAGGAAACTAACACGGCAATTGATACACTCTCATATTTAGTAGTATATAGATTACTACTCAAATTCAAGGGTACAAACATATTCAAGGAGAGTAAATTAAGGAGCATATCCATATGTTCCTAACCATTTGATTATTCAAGGGTACAAATTGGCTGTAATGACATGGTCACAATCGCATGAATTAACTCATTCCAAATATAGCTGATTTACGACGTCTCTAATACATTGCCATAGTTCTACTCAAATTCTGCTCAAACAGGGATATGCCAATCATCACAAAAATTTCAAACAGTGTCATGGCGTTATCATTAACATCAGATGAAAACAACTTACATGCGCCTCCCAGCAATATGTGGTGCCATCTGCTTTGTCGATCGCATAGATGATGCCATTGTGTTCAATAGCATCACAGAATTGTGTATCAGCTTTGACAATCCACTGCGAGCTGAGTTGTCTCTAGCTAAAGAAGGCACCGACGTAAAGATAGGCGAGTCCGTGGTCGAGCAAGGCAATGGCTTGAAGTCTGCATAATCCGCATGTTGTGTGGGCACTTGGCAGATTACAATCTTCTGCAAAACAAGGTCCGTCTAACTGATGTGGTAATCTAGATGACTTGGACCGCGACGGTAAAACCCTATATAATCCAATGGAGGAAGGCTAATCTCATGGGAGGTCTGGAAGTTCACGACCACCAACTTTCTCCCGTCTTCTCTGACGGCAACAATCCAGTGGGAGTTCATGCCGACCCAGTACATACCTGCCAAGAAGTTTCAGGTGATGGTGATCAGATTGAAGTAGAGGGAAATGATGTACGGTGACCCACTACATACCTTCAAAGAAGTTTCGGCTAATGGAGGTCGGATTGAAGTTGAGGGGCATCATGTACGCCTCCTGTCATGGTGAGCCAATCTCGCAAGACCAGATAGCAGCAAGCAGGGTGTCTTTAAAACCTTAGGCCTCGCTTCAGTGATGGCCGTGTGCATTTCCCTCGAGCATGCAGCCAGCTGCACAACGTTTAACATATCCATACACGAATAGCAGAGGTCGAGGATGTCACCGGGCAGATTTCTCCAATCGCGGCTCATATGGATGCTGTGCGGTTCGTGTTCGGCCATGGTGGAGTTTGGAAGGTGGGGGTTTTGGGGGCTTGATTTACAAGGGAGAAGGCTGTCAGTGCTGGAGCAGCTAGCGAGGGAATAGTGGTACTGGGGGAGGCAAGCGAGGCGAGGGTACGCGGGGGTACAGTGAGATGGAGATGGAGTGGTGCTAGGGGAGAGGGAGACGAGGCGAGGCATGCTAATGTGCTATAAAGCGGCGGTGACAGACTGCACAATGCACAAGCTGAGGCTGACTTTGGTAACCCGAACACGTCGCCTGGACAAGTATCAGGTGCAGGGTGTTGTCACTTCACTGTGAGGACCGGATGGATAGTATTTTGACCATCAAGTGTACCACAGTTGTACTACTACTAGTAGTAGTAGGAACATGAGTACCCCAGTACTATATAGCGGAAATAGGTCTCTCGTGCTAGCACACCTCTGCGTTCACTTCATCCTCCAGGTATCATCCATATTGTGAGCAGAACCAAATTCTCGTGCATGCGGAAGCGCGAAGAAGGACCTTTTATTTTTTGAGGATAACAGTGTATTCCTTAACCAGAGAATGTTGTGTCTCCCAAGCACGCACCAATATCCATCTGAACCAGCTATGACACATTTTTTTATCTGTTTGCATAGGTCCCACCTATCAGGAAAGGTGCAGAAATAAAAAGGAATCATAAAATGCCTTGCCACGGTGATTCGAAAGAGTGACCTCAACTAGCCAGTGGCACATGTAGCGCTAGAAGGTGGGCATGTACACCACCATGTACGACTCCTCGGTCTACCCGCATAGCCTTTTCGTTTAGTCTACCTAGCCGTCAAATCAATTTCCTGCACGCCACTTCTCCCATTTACTTCTCCATCGGGAACCAATTTTCCCCGGCTTCTTCACCTCTCCTTCGTCTTCATTTGCATCCAAACCCCACTGCATTCACATTGTTTTAACCTCTTCACATACTCCTGGAGTAATTCCGAAGCCCCTTTAAATAATCATGTTCTTTCAGTTAGACTAGCCATCTAATCCTAATTCTCCAAACCATAGCCCTCCGCTCCAGTGGTTCCAAATGGCGAAAGAGATCGAGATGCAGGTTTTTAGTGTCCAACATGTCCTCGTCGAAGGCTCGTTGAGCATAGTTGCCACCGTCACCAACCACCCAAGGGTTGTTTAGAAGTGGACCAACAATGTATCCAACTCCCTGGAAAAGGTAGAGATGAAGGTCATCAGTCTCGATGCAGAGTACATGGAGCGTACCACTGGGAAGATCCTACATGCCGCCATCCTTCAGCTGTGCCTCGAAGATGATGTGTTTGTGTAACACATCATACAGGCGCCCTCCATACCAGGTGAGCTCCATGATTTCTTATCTCGGGAGGATATATACTTCTATGGGGCAGCCATCGAAGGGGACAAACAGAAGCTGGCACCATACAACCTTGATTTGAAAAGCATCGCTGACCTAGAAACCAGAATCAAAATTCCTGTAGAAGATTGTGATAAACATACACCATCCCTATTCGACGTAGCTAATTTTGTGCTCGGTACAAATCTTCAGAAGGGTGACAAGACGCTGGCATTAAGATCATGTGGATGGGAGAATTATCCCTTGACATACGAGCAGATAAAATATAGTGCCCTCGATGCCCGTGTGAGTTTCTAAATAGCTGCAAGGTCCAAAGAGCTTGTTGCGAAGCCGTCTCCCACATAAAATGAGAAGAAGAAGAAGAAGGAGAAGAAGAAGAAGAAGAAGAAGAATAAGAAGAAGCTGCACCAGCAACAGGGCATTGTGGATGGATGAACTATTTCATCTCTTGTAAAAAAATATTTCCTCTCTGTGTATATTGATATAGATGAACTATTTCGATTGTGTGCATGTCTTTGGAACAAGTAGAGTAGCAGCATAGGTCTGCTTGACTATAAGGAATTTTTATCAGCCTAGCTTTCTCTACCACTCCTTCCAGTGTTCGGTATGCAATGCATGTGTCAGTAGACATGACAACTTGTCCATGGAAGTTGAACTACGACGGCCATCATGTTTCATACACTGCCACTTGCGATTCCTATGACGCCGCTCCAGCCCATGGCACGCACCACATCCCTCGACGTGCGCCTCACCCCTCTCGGCCGCACCACCCCTCTGCCTTTGTGTGCATGACATGTGGGCCAGCGAACGTGGCGAGCATCAAGGTTCCACAGCCACACGCGATTCCCACGACGCCGCTCGAACCCATGACACCACACCACACGTCCCCCAACCTGCGGCTCACACCTCTTAGCCCCACCGCCCCTCTGCCTTTGGGAGCATGACATGTGGAGCAGCCACCTATCGGGTCCACTGAAGCTCGGTCCCGTGGGCCCCAAGAGGAAATGTAACTCCTGCACCAGGCCTTGTGGTGCTACCACTGCACGAACTTGTGCCAAACTCGAGATTTGTTTCTTACTAGCAAAATGCCCGTGTGTTGCACGGAACATCAAGATGCATTTGTATGAGTAGTTTATCTTGTGGGAGAAAAGGATGAACGAGGGAAGGCCTTATTTGCAAATGTGGAGAGGGGTGTGGGTATCTTTTTGCAAATTGCCATGGTTTCCTGCCATGGACATCTACGCCTCATAACACCCCGACATCCAGCTATGGCACCCTCGCCACGACCAGACCACCACCAGCCGGTTCAACTCGAACGAGTGAGTTGCGAACGCCGCCACGGCAATGGCCAGCTGGGCATCTTGAACCACACCGATGCCGCTTCCCCATTGCCGACCTACACTAGCACGTGGCCGCACGCCTTTGAGCTGCACGTCAATGTACAACGACTAGAACGCCTCCAGGCTCGAGCTACGTAGAGGACATCATTTCCGCAAACCGGTATCCGTTGAGTAGGTTCCTCCCACCCACGAGCACACGCCTATACGTATCCAGCATTCCAGCCTCGTTGCTGAGTGGTACATCCTCGGGAGGTGCAAGTGGTTGGAATCTTGATCCCAAGTCGAAGCTATGTGCCCCTGGTAGATCACTGGCTCCCACCCGAGCTCCCACCCGGCCGTCATTGCCATCGTAGCACTGACAATCGGGAGAAGCACTCTGCCGCTCATCCGTAGCGTGAGCTAGTAAACATCGTGCAACACGTCACAACAGTCAAGCACATCGACATGCATCGGCCGAGCAGAGGCTTTTCGTGGCCACAAGCTCCATGGTCTCGTCCAAGATCGGTGTGGTACTGCAGTCAAACATGTGGGTAGAATACTACGGGAGCAAATGCATGTGCATGGCCCAGACGCCAATGTTGGCATGGAGGAGGTGTTAGTCGCTGACGCTGCAGCGTGCTACATGGCTTAGGCAGGCACCTGTTGCGACGCTCTGGCTTGGCACCGCCATTGTCAACGTAGCTGATGTCCGGAGGAGGACGAGCAGGAAAGGAAAGGGTCTTGCATGCGTGTACAGATTCATGTAGGAAATTATTTCCTAGAAATACGGCCTTTGTTTACCTTTCTTTGAGGCTATAGATGACCCACACGAGGAAATCTATTACTCCCTCCGTTCCAAAATAGATAACTCAACTTTGTACTAACTTTAGTACAAAGTTAGTACAAAGTTGAGTCATCTATTTTGGAACGGAGGGAGTATAACTGTTGGATGAAAATTAGTGGTGCGGGAGTACGGATCGGAGCATGGGAGGGGAGCAGGCAAGCCTCGTCCACCGACCCGCACCTCACCCCTCTCGGTCCCACCACGGCTCGACTTTCATGAGAATGACATGTGGGCCAGCCGCATTTAAGGTCCACATGTCATTGACTCATAGGATGGTGCACTAACCCACTGAAGCTCTATCCCGTGGGCCCTGAGAGGAGGAAATGTCAATCTCGCGTCAGACCTGGTGGTGCTCCCGCAGTACGAACTCGTGCCAAACCCGGAAATTATCTCTTACTACTACCAATGTGCCAGCCCGTGCGTTGCAATGGATCCAAAGTATTTATTTAGTGGAGTGCACTCTAAACACATTATCTATTTATTTTCTCTCGCCTTTCCTAGCCATGCAACCAAGCCACATAAGCTTGATGGGTGCCCCCCACATCATATTATTTATACTACATTGACAAAAAAAGAGATAAATCACCCTAAACAAGATCTTCCCTTTTTTGTTCCTATGATGCTATGTCGTGCACATACGTAGTTTTATAGTGGTAGTACTAGTTGTAGTACAAAATTAGTACTAGTAGGAGTACTAGTACGGAGTGCTCCTACTCTATTTTTTGTGGGGAAGGAGTGCTCCAACTCTATCAACGAGCCCCATCTGACACCAAATTTCGTGGCTTCTGTGCTACGGCTAGATCTTCCCCTCGTTGCTGTTTTCCAACGCGGCGGGCGGGGTGCGGTTTACCGTGGTTCAGTTTGCCGATAGTCGGTTTGCTCAACTGCGTTCCCACATGAAAGTGAAAATGCTAGGAAACACTCCTTCCCTAGTTATGTCGCGTGCCGGACAGGCCATGGAGTACTCCTGATTCCCGGGCGTGTGGGGGTGCAATGCGAACGCGGTAGACCTTTTTGTTTTACTAGCAATGTGCCCATGCGTTGCGATGGATCCAAAATAGAATAGTACTTGTTCACAAACTTGAAATAAAACACTCTTTTATAGGAGTAGAGAAACATGTATAAATTGTACCATTTGGTTCTGTTCCTTGGCATGATCGATAGATAGAAATAACGATTGGAAACGCTAGGGAGGGGCTTTTTCCGCAAGATAAGCAAGGTAGTAGCTAGGTTGGAGCAGCGTTAGTTTGGTCACATGCAGTTTGACATGTTGTAGTGTTTCTAGCAAGATGCCCGTGCGTTGCACGAAGTTGATGGAAATGGTAAGCACAACTTATAAATTGACGGATGGAGTACTAGTTACAGTGATGCATATAATTGCCTCCAAATGTGAGCAAAGGGATCGCACATGTCTATGTTGACTAGAACAAGAATGCAATAGCGCAATAAGAATTAAGGCCACGATGATACGATCACAGTGGTGGTTACTGGAGGCAAGAAGAAAGATGCATCCATCAACGTACGACCTCCTCCTCCTCGACTCAGAGCGCACGGCCACCGACCGGCGGCTTAGCAGCCGCGACTTTTGTGGCGAGGTCAAGGTGCTTCTCAGCAAAGGCGTCCAATGCTTCCAGCCAGTTGAGGAAGGCCAACTTGGCAGCGTCCTCACAGGCCTTGTAGATACCTATTTACACGACTTCCTCGTACATGTGGATGTGTAGGTCGATGAATTCTTGCAGGGCGAGGCGCCTCGCAGCGAGCGCGACCTCTAGGTGGACATTCTTCGTTGCGTCGGCGGGCAGTCGTAGGGCCACCAGTGCTTGAAAGAGGTTCCGACCATGGAGGCCGATTAGGGTGGCAAGCAATGAGGAGCCCGGGCACGCAGGCTAGAGGAGTACGACGATGTCGTCTACGAGCTTCTTGACGACGGTGAACTTGTTGATGGCGGCAATGATAATCTGGTCCAAAAGAGAGTCATAGCTGGCGTCGATGATGGCCATCCACCATCCGGTCGCCAACACCATCTGGAGACGATCCTCGGTGCCATGCCATAGGCCGGCTTCATGGACCATCTGGCACAGCCGCTGGCCGCTCGCATGCATCACCGCCATCGATCTGGAGTGGCGCCTTTATATGAGTGCAAACTGCATTGCATTCACATCATGCTGCCTCTTTTCCCGGTCCTCCTCCCATTACTTCCCTCATGCATTCACGATGCTAATTGAAGGAGGATGCACCATTGGCCGTTCAATATTTCGGGAACCGTTACCCTCTCCTTTGTCTGCATTAAAGCCGTATCGGGAACTGCGCTGTCTGCTGTCAAATCAAATAGTACTGCACCACCCGCTGCATTCCCGGCTGAACACACCTCCTCGCCTCCATCAAACGCCCCCGTTAAACGCACATGCAAACCAAGAAACCTACTCCGGCCACACGTCCGTTCATGAGCTGTCCTGAATTAAAGGGAATGCCGGTCGAGCTCCTCCCGTCCGCCCTCAGTTAAAACAAGGCCATACGCCGCCAAGCTCCACCGTCCACCCTCTATTTAAATGAGGCCAGACAGATAGCAGGCAAGAATCGCACCCCTCCGCTGCTCCCCCATCATCTTCTTCACCATTTTCTCACCTCTTCCAATGCCTTACGAGGAGCCGTTCTCCGGCATATTACCCGGCTGGGTGGCCCACCGAGCCCTCCGGATACGAGCGAGGCCGCCTGGTGCTTCACCAACCTCGCTTGGCCTGATGGAGCTAGTTGTCGTCCCAAGCCGTCGCATGGTTTAGCAACTCGCCACTCCAGTTCAGCTCGATGAGGCGTGGCGAGTTCCTCCACACTAGCATGGTGGCAAGCACGACGGCAAGGGCGTTGTACTGCGCCACCAGTGTCTGAAGTGGGCGCGCCTCCCGTGTCTGTGGGCGCGCCTCCTATGCCTGTGGCAGCGCCATGCAGGCAGAGACAGAAGCAGGGTGCATGGAGAGCGACGGGTCAGTTGCCAGGTCCTCCGTTTCCGCTGCCATCATCGAGGAGAAGTAGAACATGGGAGGCTACCGCCACTTGGGTCCCATGAAGGCCACCGCCGAGGTGATGACTGCGTATATAGGTGGTTTCTTTGCTGCTTCGTCTCTTTCGAGGACCTTCGTCGACCCCGCAAGTGTCTACCGGACATGAGGAAGACAAAGGGATCCATGGGCGTCCATTTAGATTAGGTATTAATTATACCACAAGAGCCGGATTAGCACCGCTTAGTTCATGTAAATGTAATGAAATCCGTCATGTTTATATGAAGATCTGACTCTTTTATATGAAATACTTCATGCTTATATGAAATCTGTCCGTGTTTGCATGAATTTCCTCTAGTTGGTTGGAGTTGTGAAAATGTATGCCGTTGGCATTGGATGTCGTCCTCCGCGAAAGGAAGCGGGAGGAAATTTGCCAGCTGCCATTGGAGATGCTCCTATGCTGGAAATAATAGAGTCACATCCAACCCATTTGAGTTAATTGCGTGTATGATTCTCCCTCTATAAAAAGTTAATTGCATGTACAATGTACATGACTTGCAGGGTGGCTACACCTTCGTACAGAAAGTTAAAAAGAAACAAATCCATCCTTAATCTTGTATTCTAAGTATTCTGTGGGTTCCACTGCTAGTATAGTAGTGAAAAGAAGTATACATTAAATAATAGTATATCTCTACTCTTATAAAAAACAGAGTTGGTGATGATGGTGTGCCTGCCATCCTACAATATAGGCCGTCCAATTTATATGTGACAGATAGGAAGGAAACTATGGCAATTTTGCAAAAAGATACCCACACCCCTCTCCACATTTGCAAATAAGGCCTTCCCTCGTTCATCCTTTTCTCCCACAAGATATCTCTACTCTTTTTTTCTTATAAACTAGCAAGATGCGCGTGCATTGCACGGAACATCAAGATGCATTGTATGAGTAGTTTATCTTGTGTGAGAAAATGTTTAACGAGGGAAGTCCTTATCTGCAAGTGTGGAGAGAGGTGTGTGTATCTTTTTGCAAAATTGCCATAGTTTACTTTCTATCCGTCAAATATAGATCGGACGGTCTATATTACACGATGGCAGGCACACCATCATCACCAACTCGGTCTTTTATAAGAGTAGATAAAATAGAGTTGGTGATGATGGTGTGCCTGCCATCTTGCAATATAGGCCGTCCAATTTATATCCGAAGGATAGGAAGGAAACTATGGCAATTTTGCAAAAAGATAACCACACCCCTCTCCACATTTGCAAATAAGGCCTTTCCTTGTTCATCAGTTTCTCCCACAAGATAAACTACTCATACAAATGCATGTTAATGTTCTGTGCAACGCATGAGCATCTTGCTAGTAATATAAAAATCTAAAGTTAAAGGCAGAATACAAACTCAGGTCATCGCGTTGCGAGCATCCGACGCTAACCAGTCCAACACATGTTTGTTGTGGACCATGGTGGAGATATATATCTATGTCTACTCTTGTACTCCCTCTGTTCCTAAATAGTTGTCTTTTTCAGATTTGAAATGGACTATCACATACAAATGTGTATATAGACATAGTTTAGAGTGTAGATTCACTCATTTTGCTCCGTATGTAGTCACTTGTTGAAATGTGTAAAAACACAAATATTTAGGAACAGAGGGAGTAGAAAAGCAGAGTTGGTGATGATGTTGTGACTGCCATCCCGCAATATAGGCCGTCGAATTTATATCTAACGGATAGGAAGGAAACTATGGTAATTTTGCAAAGAGATACCCACACCCCTCTCCACATTTGCAAATAAGGCCTTCCCTCATTCATCTATTTCTCTCACAAGATAAACTACTCATGGAAATGCATCTTGATGTTTTGTGCAATGCACGGGCATCTAGCTAGTTTCTTTTAAAATAGTTACTGCGATAATTGGGTTGAAGTGATATATTGTATGTCTGCCCTGAATGATCTCAGATTCACTAGTAGCGACAAGGAGAATGTTGCCTTGTTAATTAACAGAAAACAAGGTGAAAACTATCACATGAGGCCGGTAAAAACAAGGCACACTGGGTTCGGCGTCATCATCACTACAACTTGTGCGCACGCGAGAAGTCTACATATCGAGGGGGCTACGGAGAGAAAGACGTGTCGAATGTGTGTGAGCAAGGGACATAGACACAACTAGCATGTGTGTGTGTGTATGTGCTTGAGAGAGAAACCAATTGATGGATTAAGATCAAGATCGAGTTGTCACCCTTCTTCTATCGTTGTTGGGGGGAGGGGGGAGGGAGAGAAACATGTATCGAGAGTGTGCGCGCGGTAGGCAGAGAGGCACACCTAGCGGGTGTGTGTGTGTGTGTGTGTGTGTGTTTGAGAGATAAGCGAGTAGATAGATTACTATCAAGATCGAGGTGCCACCCTACTCCTTCGGTGTCGGGTAGTGTGTGTGTGTGTGTGTGTGTGTGTGTGTGTTTGAGAGAGAGTCCAGTAGATAGATTAATATCAAGATCGAGTTGTCACCCTACTCCTTCGGTGTCCGGAAGTGTGTGTGTGGGGTGGGGGTGGGGTGGGGGCGAGTGACACTTAGATACAGGGAGAAGGAGTTTGTGTGACACATATCTATATTAAGTGATAGGTAGATAGCATGTGTGCGAGGCATACTCAAAGCATCACAGAGATAAACAAGCGAGGTGCATACAAGTACCAGAATGTTTTTTAAGAGAGAAACAATGTGTACACGTGTGTGTGTGTGTGTGTGAGAGAGAGAGCGAAATCTCAAAACAAAAGGTGCTCTAGTGGATCCCATCGTATGTATTCATATGGTTCCGGGACTCAAAAGACGACGGAGGTTTTGGCCTTCAAGTCAAGAATAACCTCCATCGTCTTTTGAGTCCCGGAACCATGTGAATACCTTCAATGGGATTCTGCTCGAGTTAACATTAGGCATATGTGTGCGAGACATAATTATACTTTGAGACATTAGTGGCGGTGGGTGGGCGTGTTCGACAGAGAGAGCGTGTGTGTTTCTGTGTGAGAGACTTGTAGGACGGGGTAGAAAGATAAATTCTAACCTTTACAGAGGGAGAGAAATACATGAAGTGCACATGTGTGATTCCAATGCCCACGGAGAAATGAGGTATGTATGCGTGTGAGAGAGATTGCACAATTCATTCACATATCACTATCTAGCGATCATGGACGTCCATCGCTTTAACATAAATCAATATCTACTTTGTATAGTGGCCAAAAATACAATATCAATTAAATGCTATAAAGATTGGACACTCACATATCACAATTTTGTTCTAAATAATCCTTTTCAATTGTGCATGCCAAAGTTACACTGATGTTTCTTGAAACAACTAATGTAGCTATCATGTACATGCATCATTGTTAGTCTTGCATTCAGATTCATTAATCTTGGATGTTTTAAGGTTCTATTATGAAGTAATATATGTAATATTCGTATATGAATTCAACGGGTACGCAATTTATGAAATGGAGGCTATTTAATCATATGAGGCAACACTTTTAAGTAGCGGCCTACAATATCCATTTCTTTTGTGTGACTATTATATCCATTTCTTTTGTCTGACTATAATATCCATTTCTTTTTGTGCGTCTCTACAATAACACGTCAATGCATTATGTTTAAAGTAAATAACCAATGTCAATAAATTATATATTTACACGAGAAATACATAGGCTGAGCGTTTGATCCCTTTTTTGTGAATGCGCCTCTACACCCGTACGATTGGCCGCGCCCGTGTGAACGTCCAAGTTATCGGTGCATCATCCCGAGTTATTTTCTTTTTTCTCCGGGGTGGACTTCACACCAGTTATTAACTGCTGATGTGTGCCCCATGTACACAGTCTCGCATGACCTTCCCGCTAGCACTGTCCAAAATTAGTTGAAACTGGATACGAACGATCCCGCAGGCGGCAAAATCTCCCGCCTCCTTCTAATTTTTTTGCCGCCTAGTCTTTAGCATGAGAAATTCCCCTTCCTTGGTGCACAGAGAACAACAGTTACAATACGACACTCATTTACATAATAGGCCAGGGCTGCTTTGGTAACTTCCGGTTCCCCCACCACACGATACCCCATTTCCTCTCCCCTCCCGCAAAAACGACTAACTCCACAACACTAGAGCATGTTACATCATGCCGTCCGTACTTCATCGGCCTTTCTACCCCTTCCCTCTCGAAACCCTAGACTGCTCATCCACCGGCGTACTAGAGCCCATTCACTTCCAGCGGCGTCCAGCTCGCCGGATCTGCTTCTGTGGCCGCATCTACCCCTCCCATCTCCCCTAGAAACAAGTAGACTGCTCATCCATCACTGTACCACAGCCTATTCAGTGCCGGCCTTGTCCATAGCGCCGGATCTGCTTCGCCGATACTCTCGTCAACCGCAGCGCATCTGCGTCGGCTCCTTCGTAATCCCCACTGGAGACGCCTCATCCAAACCCCCGGGAGCCACCCCACTGATGCCCCTGTCGACGACCTCTAATACTCTTCGCCGACACCTTCCTCAACCCTACTGAAGCCGCTTCGCCAAGACCATCGTCAACCCTAACGGAGCCGCTTCGCCGACACCATCGTCAACTCTACCTGAGTAGCTTCTCCTATACCATTCTCAACCCTACTGGGGCCGCTTTGCCAACGCACAAGTCCATGGCCTCAGATCCGCTTCATCGCACCCTCGTCCAACCTACCGGAGCAACTTCTGACGCCCCGTCCATGGCCGCAGGTCCGCATCATCGACACCATCCTGAACCCAACCACCGGAGAAGCTTCACCGATGCCCTCGTCCACAGCCTCAGATTCACTTTGCCCACACCTAGTCCACCCTACCAGAGCCGCTCCACAAACACCCCACTCAACAGTTCTAGATCTCCTTACTGGACCCCAACAGCCAGCGCAATATTTTCATCCTTACATTTCTAACCTAATTCCCACCGTATGGAAAGATGCCAAGCAGCCTCCATGGCCTAGGTACTTGTCAGCTTTAAACCCATCCAGTATCACCTGCCAGATGTACTTCAAATATACTAACAGGTCGCTACTACATGTTATGCATCTCGCAAAAACTAAAAGGAAGATGTTTCTTCTGGATCTAAGAGCTTGGCTGTAAGACCCACGATGCGGCTATATCTCCCACGTGTCG
Organism: Triticum aestivum; assembly: GCF_018294505.1. Classification (NCBI taxonomy): domain Eukaryota; kingdom Viridiplantae; phylum Streptophyta; class Magnoliopsida; order Poales; family Poaceae; genus Triticum; species Triticum aestivum. The sequence continues at coordinate 246,091,513 of NC_057804.1, forward strand.
AAGCACGACTTAGAGGCATAACCACATTGTGGTTTTGTCGCAAGAAGGGTCATCTTCACACAATCCCATGTAATGAACAAGACTGGGATAAAGAGTTGGCTTACAATCACCACTTCACACAAGTACTTAAATAAATCATACATCATTCAGAGTACACACATAGTCCGACTATGGACGAAGCCAAAAGAAAAGAAGATAGCCCAACTGCTAGATCCCCGATCGTCCCAACTGGGGTCCACTACTGATCAACATGAAACGATACATAGCAACGACCAAGGTCTTCATTGAGCTCCCATCTGAGCTCGGTTGCATCACCTGTACTGGTATCATCGGAGCCTGCAACTGTTGTGATAGTATCTGGTGAGTCACGAGGACTCAGCAATCTCAAAACCCGTGAGATCAAGACTATTTAAGCTTATGGGTAGGAAGTGGTAATGAGGTGGAGTTGCAGCAAGCACTAAGCAAATATGGTGGCTAACATACGCAAATAAGAGCGAGAAGAGAAGAAACGGAACGGTCGTGAAGCTAGCAATGATCAAGAGGTGATCCTGAACTCCTACTTACGTCAAACATAACCCAAAACCGTGTTCACTTCCCGGACTCCGCCGAAAAGAGACTATCACAGCTACACACGCTGTTGATGCGTTTTAATTAAGTCAAGTGTCAAGTTCTCTACAACCGGACATTAACAAATTCCCATCTGCCGCATAACCGCGGGCACGGCTTTCAAAAGTTTATACCCTGCAGGGGTGTCCCAACTTAGCCCATCACAAGCTCTCACGGTCAATGAAGGATATTCCTTCTCCTAGGAAGACCCGATCAGTCTCGGAATCCCGGTTTACAAGACATTTCGACAATGGTAAAACTAGATCATCAAAGCCGCCCGATGTGCCGACAAATCCCGATAGGAGCTGCACATATCTCATTCTCAGGGCACACCGGATGAACACTACGTACAACTAAAACCAGCCCTCAAGTTTCCCCGAGGTGGCGCTGCAAGTGGCTCTAGTTCGGACCAACACTCGAAGGAGCACTGGCCTGGGGGTGTGTAAAATAAAGATGACCCTTGAGTCTGCAGAACCCAAGGGAAAAAGGCTTAGGTGGCAAATGGTAAAACCAATGTTGGGCCTTGCTGGAGGAGTTTTATTCAAAGCGAACTGTCAAGGGGGTCCCATAAATCACCCAACCATGTAAGGAACGCAAAATCAAGGAACATAACACCGGTATGACGGAAACTAGGGCGACAAGAGTGGAACAAAATAAGGACGAGTCTTCCACCCTTTACCAAATATATAGATGCATTAATTAAATAAGAGATATTGTGATATCCCAACATAATCCTGTGCATCATGGAGCAATCTTCAACTTCACCTGCAACTAACAACGCTATAAGAGCGGCTGAGCAAAGCGGTAACATAGCCAAGCAATGGTTTGCTAGGAAGGGTAAAAAAGGTTAGAGGCTGGCATGGCAATTTAGGAGGCATGGTAAAGAAGTGATAGGTAGCATAGCATAGTGATAGAACGAAGCAACTAGCAAGCAAAGATAGAAGTGATATCGAGGGTAATGGTCATCTTGCCTGAGATCCCGCAAGGAAGAAGAACGAGTCCATGAAGAAGACAAACGGACGTAGTCGAATGAATCCTCACAACTCCGGAACGAAACCGAAGCTAACGAGAGAAGCAAACCGGAAAGAAGCAAACAACATGGTAAACAACCATCACATAAACATGTCCTGATGCACAAACAAGTATGATGCATGTACGGTTTAATGAGGCATGACATGGCAATGTGCAACAAACAATACTACAAATTAAGTGGAACTCAATATGCAACGAGTTGCATATTGACGAAACACCACATCAATTATATAGTTCTCTCTTGTTTAGGAACACAACAATATTAAATATTGTTAAACATGACAAAAGGTGAAACATGAGCAAACCACCTATTTAGGCAAGTTTAAGTGAGGCCGGAAACAACAAACAACAATTCCGAAAAATCCCCATGTTATTTAGCAATTTAACACAACAACAATTTTAAGCATTTAAATGTTGTTATCATGATGCGGATGATATATGCAAGTTTTAGGCAATTTTATGAAAACATTGACATGAGCATGTTATGAAGCATTTGGTCACCATGGCAGAACAAAAAGGGTGCCACGGCGGCGAAATAGAAATGGTGCCACGGCAACATATCGGTTCCGGTGGCTCACAGAGGTACCGGTGCAAAAGAAAGCGTGCAGATGTGCGCAACATGCTAGAGATGGTGGGGTGCTCCCGACTACTGGGTTCCCACGGTACGGCGGCATGGCAAACGAGGAAGGAACGTGCAAGGACCAAACAGGCACGGTGCAAACATACGATTCATCTCATACAACACATGCATTCGGTCCATGGACGTTGTCTCGGGGTTATACCTTCGAAGCGTGCCTTTTCGGAGCGGGCGAGTTCGACGAAGGAAGTAGTGGTACACGGGCCGTAGAGGAAGTAGTCGTTCTCGCGACGGTAGTGGAAGTAGTTGTTCACGTGGCGACGGTAGTTGCACACGTTTTCATAGATGTTTAGGTCGACGGTAGTGGAACTTGACGCATCATGGAATCTTCGAGGGTCGACGGTAGTGGTACACGTTCGAAGCAGAACTTGGCGTATCCATGTAGTTGGCGTTCCGGTCCTGTAGTCGTACTAGGCACCCGGTGAACTTGGCAAAATCCACGAAGGCGTAGACGTTCCAAGGTACTTGACGCATCAGCTGGTGTAGTCGGTCTTGACGATCCAAAACGAAGCAACACCAGGGCCTCGAGTGGCAGAAGCAAGGAGGCGATGGAGCCCTGGCCGGAGATGGTTTAGGCAGCGGCAAACCATGAGCAAGATGGGGTTGCCGGGCCAAGGTGGAGGCAGACAGCAGCGGACAAAGGCGGCAGTGAGGCGACTGGGGACAAGGGCGAGGCGACGTCGTGGGTTTGCGGGAGGCGAAGCCACACGGGCGGCGCAACTTGTGTTGGTGAGGCGGCACACGAGGAGGAGGTCGGGGATGGGTCGTAGAGGCTGGAACCAGGGTGGAGGCGCACAGGAGGAGGCTTGAGGAGCACTGCAGATGGTGGTCCTCGCGGGTGCAAGGTGGCCGTTGCTGGGGCTCCAACGAACTCCGACCAAACGGAGGGGACGAGCGGTGCGGGGCTCCCGTTGGGCGCAGAGGACAACGGATGCAGGCACAGGTGCTCGAGGAGCTCCTCTCCTCGAATGCTCGGGCGACGAGGATTTGGCGAGGAGGAGGCGTGATCGCGGCCTAATGCTGCAGAGGGAGGCGTGCGGGAGGCTGAGAGGGGTCGGGTGTGAGGCTGATGGAGGAGGGCGCGACTGCGGCGAGGAGGCCGATGGGGCTCCGGCTTGGTTCTCTTCTCTAGCGAGGGCGGAGCACGGGAGCAAGGGGAGGTCGAGGGCTGCACGCTCGGGCTCAGGATCGAGGAGAGGGGGACGAGGGGATCGGGCGCAGGGAGCTACTCTCCTTGGCTCGATGCGGTGTATGTGTGTGGCGGTGGGCAGAGGGAACAAGAGGGATAGGTATCGAGCAGGGGGCCGGGCTAGGGTTAGAGGCGCGGCTGGGCCTTAGAGGCCGGCCCGGTGGATTTGGTGGGCTGACTTGGCTGCTGGGCTGCAAGCCTGCTCTCTCTCTACTCTTAAGAAGAAAAGAATTAGAGAGAAGAAAGAGAAAGAGAGGGTTAGGGAAAGGATTTGCACATGGGGATAATTTTCCCGGACTCATAAAAATGTGAGGAATTTGACAAAAATAGACTGAGGATTTTTAGAGGAAGTAAAATCCACACCTGTTGAATTTAACTCAAACAAGTTTGAATTTCGAAACCCATTCGAATGAACTCCAAATGGCTTGAAATTATAAGGGGTGACCCTACACACCAGATGTGATTTATGGGCAGATTTGGAACATTTATGGAGAAGTAAAATTGCAACTCAATTTTACTAAAAGGTCGAAAAGGCAGGATAGAAGGTTGAGTCGGATAAAAGAAGAGTTGAAGAATAATGCAAATGTGTTATGGGTGATTTCCAGTTAATGGAATGCTTATTATAGCTCCCTAATAATATTGGGAGTATATGTTCTAAAAAGAAATCACCATTGTGAATATCCCTTGATTTAAATGGACCGAAGATCCATACGGTTTATTTAGATGAGTTTTTAAAAGGGGGGGTGCAAGATGACATGATGCAATGCACATGATGCAGAGATGAATGCACGAACAAAATAAAACACACGATAAAACTTGAAATAACTGGAAGTCTTCTGGAGCGTCGGTCTCAGGGCGTTACAACACTCCACCACTACAAGAGGATCTCGTCCCGAGATCTAGGATGGCACCGGAGAGAACTGGAAGTGGAAGAGAAGAGGTAAAACTAAGTTGCTTCTTCGACAAATAAGTGAAACTAAAGAACCTTGAGAGATTGAAAAGTTGAAAGAAAGAACACAACGGAGTTGAACACAATTAAGAGCACTGCGGTAGAAAATAGAAACAAAGAACACCATGTGAACCTTGGAGGTTGCAAAGCTATGAATGACGAGCACAATGAACAAGAAGGAATTGAAACCACTCGGGTTGAAACGAGATAAGAATGAATAAGAATGATATAATTTTGGACAGTACTCCGACTAAAAATGGAATGAATTAACATGAACTTGAGAAGATGGGATGATACTTGATGAAATCAACAACACACTGCCTCCGGAACTATTTAAAGAATGGCACAATGGGTAAGAAGGATTTCAGACATCACTCAGGTTGAAAAGAGAGGCAAAACTTGATAAGGTGAAAAAAACTTGAAAAAAAGACATGACACTCCGGTTAAATGGATGAGCAAGAAAATAACGTGATCTTGACAAAACGAGGTGATGGGTGAAGAGAGCAACATCACAATGCCTCTGGAACGAAAGAATAGAAGCTAGATTATTGTGATAAAGGGACGAAGAAGAAAATGACAACTTTTGCCACAAATGAACATGAGAGCATCCTTGCAAAGTAGGATTTAACGGAGTTGTTGGAAAATCAACAACGAAAAGCACAAGCTTGTTGTGGGCTTATGGAAAACATCTCAAAATTATGAGGTGACAACCGCCACTAACGGAAACAATTGCTTCCTTGAGATCAACAAAGAGATGAAACACCTCTTTCACCGAGAAGGATATGGAGAAAGCTTGGATCATTGATAAGCACCACAAATAGCAACATCCCCAATGGAAGGCTTTAGGTGAAATATAACCCAAGATACTCCAACAAAGAAATTGCTGGGTTGAAAAAGTCTCATGATCGAAGAGAAAAATGATGGTTTTTAAAATATCTCATTCTTGATAGCATGTGAATCGCGAAACATGAACGGAAATTGTCAAGAATGATATAACACCACCTGAAAAGATAAGGTAGGAAGAATTGCACTTCGGATGCAAGATGAAGAATGCTTGAACTCCTCAAAACAAAACATGTGTTGGGCACCATGTTTATTTTAGAGTATAGCTTGGCGGGTCATAACTTTGAGAGAAATCTTGAAGAACAATTGAAGAATGAAAAGAATCCTTGATGAACCACCATGTAGAGCCTCCGTGAAGAACTCTGGTAATAAAAGGATGATAGAAAGAAAGAGAAGTTGAAAACACAAGGTGAATCCTTGCAATGATTTCGATGGAGCTTCGCGACAATATAACCGAGAAAACTTGGAACTCCAGAAAAGAAAAGATGAAACATCTCGAACCGAGAAATGTGACATGATGAACAACTCTGGAAAGAAGAAACTAGATCACTTGGATGAAACAATAATAAGAATTACATTATGCCTATCCTTCACCAAGTTAAATTGATGACAAGCAACGGATTTGGCATACTACTTATTCTTGTACAAAGGATTAAGAGAGATATAGTGCACACTTGAGAAGGTATTGATGGAACCACCAGTGGAATTGGAAAGAACGAATGAAATGATATGGTAACAAAGGAAGATGAATGTTGAAAGAACCACCGTAAGAATAGAAAATGAACGTAGAAAAGGCACAACTCACCGGGAAGAATTGGAAAATGAATGAAGATACTTGACAGAATTTAGATACAATAGAACAAAGAGATCGTGAGCTGACTAGAGTAAACTTGAACGGATTAAGAATGGAAACGTGATTCTTTTCAGATATCTTCAGCACTCCGGATACGAATAGAGAGAGCTGAACGATTAAGAGGTACACCGGCATACGAAAACACTTGAAATAAGGAAGGGAATATGATCAACACCGAAAACTTGACTTGAATCCACCGGAGAAGAAAAATAACGAAGAATGACGAACTTGAAACTCCGTTAGTATCTTCGTGAGAATCACCGGATGAGAACATTGGTTGAAAAGAGTGAAGAGACTTCACATGAATAAATGGATACTTGATTAAGAAATTTGAGTCCTTGAAGAAAAAAGGGTGGGAGGGCGGGAAAACAAAGGCAACTTGGGGCATATGGAATGGATACCGTTGAGAAAAACTTAGAATTGATCTTGCAGATAGGGAGAATGATGGGATCATCTCGAAGAGAAGCACGCCGGTTGAAAAGAATTAACATGACGACCTCGATGATCAAGAAGGATTAGTATTCACATAGCAATAGGAGAACACCGTTTAGGAAAGGTATGGATTCAACATTTGACTTCGAAGCAACTCGAATACCACATATAACACAAAACAAAGGATTTGGCTTGCAGAATAAGCCGGAACAAACATATGATAGAGATTCCGTCCGAAGTTTTCATGGTGGGGCCCACACGGGCTCGAGTGTACAACACCATCATGTACAAGGCAGTGCACATGACACACGAAGTGTCTCCGAACCAGCATAGCCAAGGGTTCTTTAAGACACAAAGAGACCACTGTAAAAACGACCGTGGAAAGGAGGACCACTAGACGTCGAACCCCAATCTCATAACATGCATCTGTCGGAAAGAAAAAACTAGAGCTACTTGAATTCCCACCTATAAAACTCCTGAAACTTTCTAGTTATGCAATCTGGTGTTAGGGATACAGGGGAAGCAATATATATCTCACCCAAAACTAACAATCCCTACATCCAAGCTGTATCCATCCGTCAACAGATAACCAAGAAACCTTCGGAAATCATGTACCTCAACCTTCGAAAAGCATCCGTTATACAAGCTATGGCAATACTCCCGAACTCCCGCCCCAGTACTGGGTGGCGTCGAGGTTATCTCACCAACAACTGCATAAAAGAGATTTTCGATGTCGGCAAAACTCAGGTATTCCAGAACTGCAACGATAAAATTATGACGACAACACCTTGGAGCTCAACTCCCCGGGTCACTGCCACATAAAAGACAGGAGGCACCAAGAACAATGTTCTCGTCACAAAACCATCGGAACGATTCCAAGATACCCACATGATCCTAAATTTTTTTAGTGAAATTTGAGGAGAGGAAAGTCAAAACATCTACGTCAGGAGACCTCACCAGAGCGACGAAGGGACTGAGGAGTAAAAAGAATCCTACTCACCGATATATATAATCCTAAGACTGAAAACATTTTTGTTCTAGACTCAACAACGTCAGCGATTCGATCAAGCAGGGGGCTCCTAAGTTGGGGATGGCTCTGATTACCAACTTGTAACACCCATGATGCGGCTATATCTCCCACGTGTTGAAGCACGACTTAGAGGCATAACCGCATTGTGGTTTTGTCACAAGAAGGGTCATCTTCACACAATCCCATGTAATGAACAAGACTGGGATAAAGAGTTGGCTTACAATCACCACTTCACACAAGTACTTAAATAAATCATACATCATTCATAGTACACACATAGTCCGACTACGGATGAAGCCAAAAGAAAAGAAGATAACCCAACTGCTAGATCCCCAATCGTCCCAACTGGGCTCCACTACTGATCAACATGAAACGATACATAGCAACGACCAATGTCTTTGTTGAGCTCCCATCTGAGCTCGGTTGCATCACCTGTACTGGTATCATCGGAACCTGCAACTGTTGTGATAGTATCTGGTGAGTCACGAGGACTCAACAATCTCAAAACCCGTGAGATCAAGACTATTTAAGCTTATGGGTAGGAAGTGGTGATGAGGTGGAGTTGCAGCAAGCACTAAGCAAATATGGTGGCTAACATACGCAAATAAGAGCGAGAAGAGAAGCAACGGAATGGTCGTGAAGCTAGCAATGATCAAGAGGTGATCCTGAACTCCTACTTACGTCAAACATAACCCAAAACCGTGTTCACTTCCCGGACTCCGCCGAAAAGAGACCATCATGGCTACACACGCGGTTGCTGCGTTTTAGTTAAGTCAAGTGTCAAGTTCTCTACAACCGGACATTAACAAATTCCCATCTGCCGCATAACCGCGGGCACGGCTTTCAAAAGTTTATACCCTGCAGGGGTGTCCCAACTTAGCCCATCACAAGCTCTCACGGTCAACGAAGGATATTCCTTCTCCCAGGAAGACCCGATCAGTCTCGGAATCCTGGTTTACAAGACATTTCGACAATGGTAAAACAAGACCAGCAAAGCCGCCCGATGTGCCGACAAATCCCGATAGGAGCTGCACATATCTCATTCTCAAGGCACACCGGATGAACACTACGTACAACTAAAACCAGCCCTCAAGTTTCCCCCAGGTGGCGCTGCAAGTGGCTCTAGTTCAGACCAACACTCGAAGGAGCACTGGCCCGGGGGGGTGTAAAATAAAGATGACCCTTGAGTCTGCAGAACCCAAGGGAAAAAGGCTTAGGTGGCAAATGGTAAAACCAATGTTGGGCCTTGCTGGAGGAGTTTTATTCAAAGCGAACTGTCAAGGGGGTCCCATAAATCACCCAACTGTGTAAGGAACGCAAAATCAAGGAACATAACACCGGTATGACGGAAACTAGGGTGGCAAGAGTGGAACAAAACACCAGGCATAAGGCCGAGTCTTCCACCCTTTACCAAATATATAGATGCATTAATTAAATAAGAGATATTGTGATATCCCAACATAATCCTGTCCATCATGGAGCAATCCAACTTCACCTGCAACTAACAACGCTATAAGAGGGGCTGAGCAAAGCGGTAACATAGCCAAGCAATGGTTTGCTAGGAAGGGTAAAAAAGGTTAGAGGCTGGCATGGCAATTTGGGAGGCATGGTAAACAAGTGATAGGTAGTGCAACATAGCGATAGAACGAAGAAACTAGCAAGCAAAGATAGAAGTGATATCAAGGGTAATGGTCATCTTGCCTGAGATCCCGCAAGGAAGAAGAATGAGTCCATGAAGAAGACAAACGGACGTAGTCGAACGAATCCTCACAACTCCGGAACGAAACCGAAGATAACGAGAGAAGCAAACCAGAAAGAAGCAAACACCATGGTAAACAACCATCACATAAACATGTCCTGATGCACAAACAAGTATGATGCATGTCCGGTTTAATGAGTCATGACATGACAATGTGCAACAAACAATACTACAAATTAAGTGGAACTCAATATGCAATGAGTTGCATATTGACGAAACACCACATCAATTATTTAGTTCTCTCTTGTTTAGGAACACAACAATATTAAATATTGTTAAACATGGCAAAAGGTGAAACATGAGCAAACCACCTATTTAGGCAAGTTTAAGTGAGGCCGGAAACAACAAACAACAATTCTGAAAAATCCCCATGTTATTTAGCAATTTAATGCAACAACAATTTTAAGCATTTAAATGTTGTTATCATGATCCGGATGATATATGCAAGTTTTAGGCAATTTTATGAAAACATTGACATGAGCATGTTATGAAGCATTTGGTCACCATGGCGGAACAAAAAGGGTGCCACGGCGGCGAAACGGAAATGGTGCCACGGCAACATATCGGTTCCGGTGGCTCACAGAGATACCGGTGCAAAAGAAAGCGTGTAGATGTGCACAACATGCTAGAGATGGTGGGGTGCTCCCGACTACCGGGTTCCCATGGTACGGCGGCATTGCAAACGAGGAAGGAACATGCAAGGATCAAACGGGCACGGTGCAAACATACGATTCATCACATACAACACATGCATTCGGTCCACGGACATTGTCTCGGGGTTATACCTTCGAAGCGTGCCTTTTCGGAGCGGGTCGAGTTCGACGAAGGAAGTAGTGGTACACGGGCCGTAGAGAAAGTAGTCGTTCTCGCGACGGTAGTGGAAGTAGTTGTTCACGTGGCGACGGTAGTTGTACATGTTTTCGTAGATGTTCAGGTCGACGGTAGTGGAACTTGACGCATCATGGAATCTTCGAGGGTCGGCGGTAGTGGTACATGTTCGAAGTAGAACTTGGCGTATCCATGTAGTTGGTGTTCCGGTCCTATAGTCGTACTAGGCACCCGGTGAACTTGGCGAAATCCACGAAGGCGTAGACGTTCCAAGGTACTTGATGCATCAGCAGGTGTAGTCGGTCTTGACGATCCAAAACGAAGCAACACCAGGGCCTCGAGTGGCAGCAGCAAGGAGGAGAAGGAGCCCTGGCCGGAGATGGTTTAGGCAACGACAAACCATGAGCAAGATGGAGCTGTCGGGCCAAGGTGGAGGCGGACAGCAGCGGACAAAGGCGGCAGTCAAGGCGACGGGGGACAAGGGCGAGGCGACATCGCGGGGTTGCGGGAAGCGAAGCCACACGGGCGGCGCGGCTGCTGTTGGTGAGGCGGCACACGAGGAGGATGTCGGGGATGGGTCGTCGAGGCTGGAACCAGGGTGGAGGCACACAGGAGGCTTGAGGCGCGCTGGAGATGGTGGTCCTCACGGGTGCAAGGCGGCCGGTGCTGGGGCTTCGATGAACTCCGGCCAAACAGAGGGGACGAGCGGCGCGGGGCTCCCGCTGGGCGCAGAGGACGACGGATGCGGGCGCAGGTGCTCAAGGAGCTCCTCTCCTGGAGCGCTCGGGCGACGAGGATTTGGCGAGGAGGAGGCGCGGTCACGGCCTAGTGTTGCAGAGGGAGGCGCGTGGGAGGCTGAGAGGGGTCGGGTGTGAGGCCGATGGGGCTCCAGCCTGGTTCTCTTCTCCGGCGAGGGCAGAGCGCGGGAGCGAGGGGAGGTCGAGGGCTGCGCGCTCGGGCTCGGGATCGAGGAGAGCGAGACGAGGGGATCGGGCGCAGGGAGCTCCTCTCCCTGGCTCGATGCGGTGTATGTGTGTGGCGGCGGGCAGAGGGAAAGAGAGGGATAGGTATCGAGCAGGGGGGTCGGGCTAGGGTTAGAGGCGCGGCTGGGCCTTAGAGGCCGGCCCGGTGGATTTGGTGGGCCGACTTGGCTGCTGGGCTGCAAGCCTGCTCTCTCTCTCTACTCTTAAGCAGAAAAGAATTAGAGAGAAGAAAGAGAAAGAGAGGGTTAGGGAAAGGATTTGCACATGGGGATAATTTTCCCGGACTCATAAAAATGTGAGGAATTTGAGAAAAATAGACTGAGGATTTTTAGAGGAAGTAAAATCCACACCTGTTGAATTTAACTCAAACAAGTTTGAATTTCGAAACCCATTCGAATGAACTCCAAATGGGTTGAAATTATAAGGGGTGACCCTACACACGAGATGTGATTTATGGGCAGATTTGGAACATTTATGGAGAAGTAAAATTGCAACTCAATTTTACTAAAAGGTCGGATAAAAGAAGAGTTGAAGAATAATGCAAATGTGTTATGGGTGATTTCTAGTTAATGGAATGCTTATTATAGCTCCCTAATAATATTGGGAGTATATGTTCTAAAAAGAAATCACCATTGTGAATATCCCTCGATTTAAATGGACCGAAGATCCATACGGTATATTTAGTTGAGTTTTTAAAAGGGGGGTGCAAGATGACATGATGCAATGCATATGATGCAGAGATGAATGCACGAACAAAACAAAACACACGATAAAACTCAAAATAACTGGAAGTCTTCTCGAGCGTCGGTCTCGGGGCGTTACATTGGCCAACCAAGATCCTGGACTGAAGCATTGCTATGATCTTGGAAGTGCGTCTCTCTCTCTTGTATTGTTGTGTGCCTACCAGCGTGCTTTGCTAGTATTTTCGATCAGTAATCCCTTTGTGTAGACAATGATTTCTACTACTGGCTGCTAAATTAGATATGTAGATGTCATACATGGTACTCGCTGGAACAGAGGTAGTACATTACACAAAATCATCGGTGGCATGTAGGAATTCTAGTGCACTACATTAGGCTCTCTTAGAGTGCCTGCTAGTCCAGCAAACAGAGTCATGGCTAGTTTATGCTATGCACACAATCGTTAATTGGTGGTTTAAATACGCACAAGGGATATGCAGTGTATTATCATGTAGAGATGTCTGAAATTAGCCGTGTCAACTTGCATATATGGTTATGCAATGAAAAAGTCCAAGATGTATGTGGCAATTTCATGGAACATCGCAAAAAAAGGAGAGGCAGCGGTGAGCCTATACAGTGTGCTATGGTAGGTCACTCTGGCCCAATTCTCTTGCAGCATTCTCCCATTGCAATCATTGTGACATGTTATTTGTATGTCAGTTCTATTGGCCAAGTTTCTTAGGGACAGTTATTTCGAGTTATCCTAAGAAAATAAGCACCTTTGAATATAAGCTCCAGGTAATAGGCCAACCAGTTCTTTTCATTGCCTGCCTTTTCAGCTTATCTTTGGTATGATCAATGAAAAGTCTAGATTGCATTATATTTTGTCATTTTGTTGTCCATATGAAAATTAATTTCACTTGCAAACATCAAAAATTGAACCCAGTGCAGTAATAAATATGGTAGGAAAACAGACCATAAATATTTTGTTCAAAATGCAAATACAAAGATACCATCTACTTGGCACAATCTACTTTGGTCAATGTCTTCCATAGAGATCCCATTGCCTAATTTAAATGAAGAATACATGAAATAAATTTAAATGAAGAACAATTATTTATTGAAATTCGATTGTACAAGTGGTTGGTTGTTATCATATAGCAGCACCACCTGAAAGCATCATATAGTAGCAACAACAACTCATAGCAACTCATCATACAACAGTAGCAGCAGCATGCAATGTTGGGGAACATAGTAATTTCAAAAAAATTCCTACGCACACGCAAGATCATGGTGATGCATAGCAACGAGAGGGGAGAGTGTTGTCCACATACCCTTGTAGACCATAAGCGGAAGCGTTATGACAACGTGGTTGATGTAGTCGTACGTCTTCACGATCCGACCGATCCAAGCACCGAACGTACGGCACCTCCGAGTTCAGCACACGTTCATCTCGATGACGATCCCCGGACTCCGATCCAGCAGGGTGTCAGGGATGAGTTCCGTTAGCACGACGGCGTGGTGACGATGATGATGTTCTACCGATGCAGGGCTTCGCCTAAGCACCACAACGATATGACCAAGGTGGAATATGGTGGAGGGGGGCACCGCACATGGCTAAGGAACGATCAGATGATCAACTTGTGTGTCTAGAGGTGCCCCCCTGCCCCCGTATATAAAGGAAGGAGGGGGGAGGTGCGGCCGGCCCCCTAGGGTGCGCCTGGAGGAGTCCTACTCCCACCGGGAGTAGGACTCCCCCCTCTTGCCTTGGTGGAGAAGGAAAGGAGGGAGGGGAAAGAGGAAAGGGGGGCGCCACCCCCCTTCCTTGTCCTATTTGGACTAGGGGGGAGGGGGCGCGCGGCCTGCCCTGGCCGGCCCTCCTCTTCTCCCTCATGTCCCATGTAGGCCCATTAACACCCGGGGGGGGGGGTGTTCCGGTAACCCCCCGGTACTCCGGTAAAATCCCGATTTCACCCGGAACGTTTCGATATCCAAATATAGGCTTCCAATATATCAATCTTTATGTCTCAACCATTTCGAGACTCCTCGTCATGTCCGTGATCACATCCGGGACTCCGAACAACCTTCGATACATCAAAACTTATAAACTCATAATAAAACTATCATCGTAAAGTTAAGCATGCGGACCCTACGGGTTCGAGAACTATGTAGACATGACCTAGAACTGTTTCCGTTCAATAACCAATAGCGGAACCTGGATGCTCATATTGGCTCCTACATATTCTACGAAGATCTTTATCGGTCAAACCGCATAACAACATACGTTGTTCCCTTTGTCATCGGTATGTTACTTGCCCGAGATTCGATCGTCGGTATCCAATACCTAGTTCAATCTCGTTACCGGCAAGTCTCTTTACTCGTTACGTAATGCATCATTCCGTAACTAACTCATTAGCTACATTGCTTGCAAGGCTTATAGTGATGTGCATTACCGAGAGGGCCCAGAGATACCTCTCCGACAATCGGAGTGACAAATCCTAATCTCGAAATATGCCAACTCAACATGTACCTTCAGAGACACCTGTAGAGCTCTTTTATAATCACCCATTTACGTTGTGACGTTTGGTAGCACACAAAGTGTTCTTCCGGTAAACGGGAGTTGCATAATCTCATAGTTGTAGGAACTTTGTATAAGTCATGAAGAAAGCAATAGCAACATACTAAACGATCAAGTGCTAGGCTAGCAGAATGGGTCAAGTCAATCACATCATTCTCCTAATGATGTGATCCCGTTAATCAAATGACAACACATGTCTATGGTTAGGAAACATAACCATCATTGATTAATGAGCTAGTCAAGTAGAGGCATACTAGTGTATGTATTCACACATGTATTATGTTTCCGGTTAATACAATTCTAGCATGAATAATAAACATTTATCATGATATGTGGAAATAAATAATAACTTTATTATTGCCTCTAGGGCATATTTCCTTCAGTCTCCCACTTGCACTAGAGTCAATAATCTAGATTACACAGTAATGATTCTAACACCCATGGAGTCTTGGTGCTGATCATGTTTTGCTCGTGGAAGAGGCTTAGTCAACGGGTCTGCAATATTCAGATCCGTATGTATCTTGCAAATCTCTATGTCTCCCACCTGGACTTGGTCCCGGATGGAATTGAAGCGTCTCTTGATGTGCTTGGTCCTCTTTTGAAATCTGGATTCCTTTGCCAAGGCAATTGCACCAGTATTGTCACAGAAGATCTTCATTGGTCCCGATGCACTAGGTATGACACCTAGATCGGAAATGAACTCCTTCATCCAGACTCCTTCATTTGCTACTTCCGAAGCAGCTATGTACTCCGCTTCGCATGTAGATCCTACCACGACGCTTTGTTTAGAACTGCACCAACTTACAGCTCCACCGTTTAATAAAAACACGTATCCGGTTTGCGATTTAGAATCGTCCGGATCAGTGTCAAAGCTTGCATCGACGTAACCATTTACGACTAGCTCTTTGTCACCTCCATAAACGAGAAACATATCCTTAGTCCTTTTCAGGTATTTCAGGATGTTCTTGACCGCTGTCCAGTGATCCACTCCTGGATTACTTTGGTACCTACCTGCCAAGCTTATTGCTAAGCAAACGTCAGGTCTGGTACACAACATTGCATACATGATAGAGCCTATGGCTGAAGCATAGGGAACATCTTTCATTTTCTCTCTATCTTCTGCGGTGGTCGGGCATTGAGTCTGACTCAACTTCACACCTTGTAATACAGGCAAGAACCCTTTCTTTGCCTGATCCATTTTGAACTTTTTCAAAACTTTATCAAGGTATGTGCTTTGTGAAAGTCCAATTAAGCGTCTTGATCTATCTCTATAGATCTTGATTCCCAATATGTAAGCAGCTTCACCGAGGTCTTTCATTGAAAAACTTTTATTCAAGTATCCCTTTATGCTATCCAGAAATTCTATATCATTTCCAATTAATAATATGTCATCTACATATAATATCAGAAATGCTACAGAGCTCCCACTCACTTTCTTGTAAATACAGGCTTCTCCAAAAGTCTGTATAAAACCATATGCTTTGATCACACTATCAAAGCGTTTATTCCAACTCCGAGATGCTTGCACCAGTCCATAAATGGATCGCTGGAGCTTGCACACTTTGTTAGCTCCTTTTGGATCGACAAAACCTTCCGGTTGCATCATATACAACTCTTCTTCTAGAAATCCATTTAGGAATGCAGTTTTGACATCCATTTGCCAAATTTCATAATCATAAAATGCAGCAATTGCTAACATGATTCGGACAGACTTAAGCATCGCTACGGGTGAGAAAGTCTCATCATAGTCAACCCCTTGAACTTGTCGAAAACCTTTTGCAACAAGTCGAGCTTTGTAGACAATTACATTACCATTAGTGTCAGTCTTCTTCTTGAAGATCCATTTATTCTCAATGGCTTCCCGATCATCGGGCAAGTCAACCAAAGTCCATACTTTGTTCTCATACATGGATCCTATCTCAGATTTCATGGCTTCAAGCCATTTTGCGGAATCTGGGCTCATCATCGCTTCCTCATAGTTCGTAGGTTCGCCATGGTCAAGTAACATGACTTCCAAAATAGGATTACTGTACCACTCTGGTGCAGATCTTACTCTAGTAGACCTACGAGGTTCAGTAGAAACTTGATCTGAAGTTTCATGATCAATATCATTAGCTTCCTCACTAATTGGTGTAGTTGTCACAGGAACCGGTTCTTGTGATGAACTACTTTCCAATAAGGGAGCAGGTACAGTTACCTCATCAAGTTCTACTTTCCTCCCACTCACTTCTTTCGAGAGAAACTCCTTTCCAAGAAGGGATCCGAATTTAGCAACGAAAATCTTGCCCTCAGATCTGTGACAGAAGGTGTACCCAATAGTCTCTTTTGCGTATCCTATGAAGACACATTTCTCCGATTTGGGTTCAAGCTTATCTAGTTGAAGTTTCTTCACATAAGCATCACAGCCCCAAACTTTAAGAAACGACAACTTTGGTTTCTTGCCAAACCATAGTTCATAAGGCGTCGTCTCAACGGATTTTGATGGTGCCCTATTTAACATGAATGCAGCCGTCTCTAAAGCACCCCAAAACGATAGCGGTAAATCAGTAAGAGATATCATAGATCACACCATATCCAGTAAAGTACAATTACGACATTCGGACACACCATTTCGTTGTGGTGTTCCGGGTGGCGTGAGTTGCGAAACTATTCCACATTGTTTCAAATGTAAACCAAACTCGTAACTCAAATATTCTCCTCCACGATCAGATCGTAGAAATTTTATTTTCTTGTTACGATGATTTTCCACTTCACTCTGAAATTCTTTGAACTTTTCAAATGTTTCAGACTTGTGTTTCATCAAGTAGATATACCCATATCTGCTCAAATCATCTGTGAAGGTGAGAAAATAATGATACCCGCCGCGAGCCTCAATATTCATTGGACCACATACATCAGTATGTATGATTTCCAACAAATCAGTTGCTCGCTCCATAGTTCCGGAGAACGGCGTTTTAGTCATCTTGCCCATGAGGCACGGTTCGCAAGTACCAAGTGATTCATAATCAAGTGATTCCAAAAGTCCATCAGTATGGAGTTTCTTCATGCGCTTTACACCGATATGACCTAAACGGCAGTGCCACAAATAAGTTGCACTATCATTATCAACTCTGCATCTTTTGGTTTCAACATTATGAATATGTGTATCACTACTATCGAGATTTAATAAAAATAGACCACTCTTCAAGGGTGCATGACCATAAAAGATATTACTCATATAAATAGAACAACCATTATTCTCTGATTTAAATGAATAACCGTCTCGCATCAAACAAGATCCAGATATAATGTTCATGCTCAACGCTGGCACCAAATAACAATTATTTAGGTCTAAAACTAATCCCGATGGTAGATGTAGAGGTAGCGTGCCGACCGCGATCACATCGACTTTGGAACCATTTCCCACGCGCATCGTCACCTCGTCCTTAGCCAATCTTCGCTTAATCCGTAGTCCCTGTTTCGAGTTGCAAATATTAGCAACAGAACCAGTATCAAATACCCAGGTGCTACTGCGAGCATTAGTAAGGTACACATCAATAACATGTATATCACATATACCTTTGTTCACTTTGCCATCCTTCTTATCCGCCAAATACTTGGGGCAGTTCCGCTTCCAGTGTCCAGTCTGCTTGCAGTAGAAGCACTCAGTCTCAGGCTTAGGTCCAGACTTGGGTTTCTTCTCTTGAGCAGCAACTTGTTTGTTGTTCTTCTTGAAGTTCCCCTTCTTCTTCCCTTTGCCCTTTGTCTTGAAACTGGTGGTCTTATTGACCATCAACACTTGATGCTCCTTCTTGATTTCTACCTCCGCAGCCTTTAGCATTGCGAAGAGCTCGGGAATAGTCTTGTCCATCCCTTGCATATTATAGTTCATCACGAAGCTCTTGTAGCTTGGTGGCAGTGATTGAAGAATTCTGTCAATGACACTATCATCAGGAAGATTAACTCCCAGTTGAATCAAGTGATTATTATACCCAGACATTTTGAGTATGTGTTCACTGACAGAACTATTCTCCTCCATCTTACAGCTATAGAACTTATTGGAGACTTCATATCTCTCAATCCGGGCATTTGCTTGAAATATTAACTTCAACTCCTGGAACATCTCATATGCTCCATGACGTTCAAAACGTCGTTGAAGACCCGGTTCCAAGCCGTAAAGCATGGCACACTGAACTATCGAGTAGTCATCAGCTTTGCTCTGCCAGACGTTCTTAACGTCGTCAGTTGCATCAGCAGCAGGCCTGGCACCCAGCGGTGCTTCCAGGACGTAATTCTTCTGTGCAGCAACGAGGATAATCCTCAGGTTACGGACCCAGTCCGTGTAATTGCTACCATCATCTTTCAACTTAGCTTTCTCAAGGAACGCATTAAAATTCAACGGAACAACAACACGAGCCATCTATCTACATCAAACATAGACAAGCAAAATACTATCAGGTACTAAGTTCATGATAAATTTAAGTTCAATTAATCATATTACTTAAGAACTCCCACTTAGACAGACATCTCTCTAGTCATCTAAGTGATCACGTGATCCAAATCAACTAAACCATGTCCGATCATCACATGAGATGGAGTAGTTTTCAATGGTGAACATCACTATGTTGATCATATCTACTATATGATTCATGTTCGACCTTTCGGTCTCCGTGTTCCGAGGCCATATCTGTATATGCTAGGCTCGTCAAGTTTAACCTGAGTATTCCGCGTGTGCAACTGTTTTGCACCCGTTGTATTTGAACGTAGAGCTTATCACACCCGATCATCACGTGGTGTCTCGGCACGAAGAACTTTCGCAACGGTGCATACTCAAGGAGAACACTTCTTCATAATTTAGTGAGAGATCATCTTAAAATGCTACCGTCAATCAAAGCAAGATAAGATGCATAAATGATAAACATCACATGCAATCAATATAAGTGATATGATATGGCCATCATCATCTTGTGCTTGTGATATCCATCTTCGAAGCACCGTTGTGATCACCATCGTCACCGGCGTGATACCTTGATCTCCATCATAGCATCGTTGTCGTTACGCCATCTATTGCTTCTATGACTATCGGTACCGCTTAGTGATAAAGTAAAACAATTACAGGGCGTTTGCATTTCATACAATAAAGCGACAACCATATGGCTCCTGCCAGTTGCCGATAACTTCAGTTACAAAACATGATCATCTCATACAATAAAATATAGCATCACATCTTGACCATATCACATCACAACATGCCCTGCAAAAACAAGTTAGACGTCCTCTACTTTGTTGTTGCAAATTTTACGTGGCTGCTACGGGCTGAGCAAGAACCTTCTTACCTACGCATCAAGACCACAACGAATGTTTGTCAAGTTGGTGTTGTTTTAACCTTCGCAAGGACCGGGCGTAGCCACACTCGGTTCAACTAAAGTGAGAGAGACAGACACCCGCCGGTCACCTTTAAGCAACGGTTGCTCATAGCGGTGAAACCAGTCTCGCGTAAGCGTACGCGTAATGTCGGTCCGGGATGCTTCATCTCACAATGCCGCTGAACGAAAGTATGACATGCTGGTAAGCAGTATGACTTATATCACCCACAACTCACTTGTGTTCTACTCGTGCATATAACATCTACGCCTAAAACCAGGCTCTGATACCACTATTGGGGAACGTAGTAATTTCAAAAAATTTCCTACGCACACGCAAGATGATGGTGATGCATAGCAACGAGAGGGGAGAGTGTTGTCCACATACCCTCGTAGACCGTAAGCGGAAGCGTTATGACAATGCGGTTGATGTAGTTGTACGTCTTCACGATCCGACTGATCCAAGCACTGAACATACGGCACCTCCGAGTTCAGCACACGTTCAGCTCGATGACGATCCCTGGACTCCGATCCAGCAGGGTGTCGGGGATGAGTTCCGTCAGCACGACGTCATGGTGACGATGATGATGTTCTACCGACGCAGGGCTTCGCCTAAGCACCGCAACGATATGACCGAGGTGGAATATGGTGGAGGGGGGCACCGCAGACGGCTAAGGAACGATCACGATGATCAACTTGTGTGTCTAGAGGTGCACCCCTGCCCCCGTATATAAAGGAGGGAGGGGGGAGGTGCGGCCGGCCCCCTAGGGGTGCGCCTGGAGGAGTCCTACTCCCATAGGGAGTAGGACTCCCCCCTCTTGCCTTGGTGGAGAAGGAAAGGGGGGAGGGGAAAGAGGAAAGGGGGGCGCCGCCCCCCTTCCTTGTCCTATTCGGACTAGGGGGGAGGGGGCGCGTGGCCTGCCCTGGCCGGCCCTCCTCTTCTCCCTCATGGCCCATGTAGGCCCATTAACCCCCGGGGGGTTCCGGTAACCCCCAGTACTCCGGTAAAATCCTGATTTCACCCGGAACGTTTCCGATATCCAAATATAGGCTTCCAATATATCAATCTTTATGTCTCGACCATTTTGAGACTCCTCGTCATGTCCGCGATCACATCCGGGACTCCGAACAACCTTCGGTACATCAAAGCTTATAAAGTCATAATAAAACCGCCATCGTAACGTTATGCGTGCGGACCCTACGGGTTCGAGAACTATGTAGACATGACCTAGAACTGTTTCCGGTCAATAACCAATAGCGGAACCTGGATGCTCATATTGGCTCCTACATATTCTATGACGATCTTTATCGGTCAAACCGCATAACAACATACGTTGTTCCCTTTGTCATCGGTATGTTACTTGCCCGAGATTCGATCGTCGGTATCCAATACCTAGTTCAATCTCGTTACCGGCAAGTCTCTTTACTCGTTACATAATGCATCATTCTGTAACTAACTCATTAGATAAATTGCCTGCAAGGCTTATAGTGATGTGCATTACCGAGAGGGCCCAGAGATACCTCTCCGACAATCGGAGTGACAAATCCTAATCTCGAAATATGCCAACTCAACATGTACCTTCGGAGACACCTATGGAGCTCCTTTATAATCACCCAGTTACGTTGTGACGTTTGGTAGCACACAAAGTGTTCTTCCGGTAAACGGGAGTTGCATAATCTCATAGTTGTAGGAACTTTGTATAAGTCATGAAGAAAGCAATAGCAACATACTAAACGATCAAGTGCTTGGCTAACGGAATGGGTCAAGTCAATCACATCATTCTCCTAATGATGTGATCCCGTTAATCAAATGACAACACATGTCTATGGTTAGGAAACATAACCATCATTGATTAATGAGCTAGTCAAGTAGAGGCATACTAGTGACATTAAGTTTGTCTATTTATTCACACATGTATTATGTTTCTGGTTAATACAATTCTAGCATGAATAATAAACATTTATCATGATATGAGGAAATAAATAATAACTTTATTATTGCCTCTATGGTATATTTCCTTCATGCAATTCATCATATACCATTAGCAGCTCATAGCAATTCATCATATAGCAGCAGCAGCTCATAGCAATTCATCATATAGCAGCGGCAGGAGCAACTCATAGCAATGCATCATATAGCAGCAGAAGTAGCTCATAGCAATTTATCGTATAGCGGATCAGAATGAAAATTTGGCAAAAAATCAGAGGAGATCCTCACCTTGTTGGATGAGCTCATCCTTCAATAGCACCTCAAGGCCATGGCCTGGGAGGAGGGGATGAGGTAGGAGGTGCCTTCTGCCGCAGTGTGGCATCGATCGTATTTGTGCGGCGCCCGCCGGAGTAGTGCGTTGGACGGACCAGAACGGATCAGCTGCTGGAGACCATGAGAATGAGAGGCGGTGCCAGAGATTTGGCCCCACCCGCTGGCCATGTAGCCTAGCTGGACAAAGCATCATCGAGGACCAGGCCAGATGGGACCAGTGGCGACGGCTTGCTGGAGGAACCCTAGCGCTGCAGGCATGGGATCGAGGTAGAGGGAAAGGGGAGAGGAGATGCAAGCAGGCAGGGCAATGAACACTTGCGTGTTTGTTTTTACTTGAGGGTCAGGTGTAATGCAAGCGTGAGCAGTGGCATTTTGAGTGTAATATAGGTAGGGAACAGAGTCATTTCACTATTCCCCTTCCCTTCATTTTTTAGTGAGCTTCTACCCGAAACACCCCCTCTAAAGCAAATAAGTTAAGCCTAAGACCATAACTCAAAAATGACTTCTTTACATGTTTTATGGCTTATTTTGACAATAAGCTCTAAAAAGGCGGAATCGAGCTCGCCCTTAACCTTCAATTCAATTGTGCGATCACTCCCACCTCCTATAGTCTACATTTAGGCATCATCGTACATGGCATAACCTAATACATGTGCATTTCATTATAGAATCTGAAATATGCAATGTTTATGTTAGTTCATATGTTGCACATGATGTTTAAATGACCCTTAAATCTGGCCAGTCAAGTGATGGTCTTTAAGCCTCATTCTATGCTTCTTATCTTGGTATTTAAGATTTGCTCACACATCTGTTCAATTGCTTGTTTGTATCAGCCAGCCATACTAGGACTGTTTGCTTTGATGACTTGTAGTTCTTGACCTAACAGATCTTGTCAACGATTTAAACACTAAGGGCTGCTGTAGTGTGGCTTGTATAACTCATAGGTGACATAAAGGTTTGGCTCTACACTAAAGTAGGCTCTCCAAGAGTATCTAGAGATCCAGTTCGAAGGTATGCCTAGTTTTTACATAGTGCACACATAGTAAATGCTCATTTCATTGTGTGCAAGAGATGTGGCATGTTTCATTACATGGTGTTGTTTTGTTCTAATATCATCCCTTTTTGTTGTTCACAGACTCGAAATTATGAATGTTATGTTCATTTCATTGTGTGCAAGAGATGTGGCACGTTTCTTTATGTGGTGTTGTTTTGTTGTAATATCATCCATTTTTGTTGTTCACATACTGGAAAGTATGCATATTTATCTTCCAAGAAGACCAGTAAATAGTTTGTGTCACCTGGCAGAGGGGGTGCAATGAAGATAAGATCGAAGATTTCCAAGTACAAGATGTTAGGAAGGAGGCTTGCAAGAGAAGAAGGAGCAGCGCTGAGCATGTTCAACTAGTTAAGGTAAGTCGCACTGTATTACAATTACCAGGACATCCTATTTTTCTAACATTGTGCTTGCGTAGGGATCTTCACCTGTAACCCAGTCATTGGGCCATTGATTAAAACCCCCTCCACTCACTACTATATGATGTTCTAATTTTTTTGTAACTCAGATGTATGTAAACACATTTTAATGTGTCTGTTCACTCATTACGGATGTAGTCTACTTTTAAATATCTAAAGCAGCTTATAGTAGTGAACAGTGTGAAACTGCTTCATGCCATGGTAGAGTTGTCAATGTCATAAATGTCATAACCAAACGCATATTCACATCATTAGCCTCCCTATCATTACTAGGATATTGATTACATACTAGTCGAGATACTTAATGGGGGGCAAACAATATTACATTACTTGTTCCTTTATATAGTAAATGTATCTAGGCCATGGATTTTATTAAGGCGTGCATGTATGCATGCTGCCAACTCAATAGTTCAATTGCTTGTTTATTTCAGGCATAGTTAAATTGCTCTTTTCAATAGCTTTATTTGTCCTCAGTTAATGAGATGGCCAAACAATGATGCCTAATGTTGGGTACTTGTATAACTATTAGTTGACATAATTAAAGACCTTACCATTTAATTACTCTGGCAAAGTGTGCCTGAAGCTTTGAAGTCTATTAACCAACTATTACTGCATGAGGCTCACAATCTAGTTTATACTAGGCTAATGATTGCATAGTTTTGCTTGCTGTAGTAGCTTTGTATGAATCCCTCTGCTGTTCATTATGATCCCTAAGACTTTAATTGAGATATAGAATGGCCAACTGCTTGCTTATACGCAACGTGCTATCTAAATTTGTAACCTGTCTGTGTTTTGTATTTGCCCCAACATCATGCTCCTCTGGTGAGCTAAGAGAGATTTCTATATGCGGGCTGCACAGACTACCATTTTTATAATTTTTAAAATATCACCTGCTTATGCTTCATGGCGTGTAACATTATTGTTAGTCCTGTTTTGCCATGTACAAAATAGTCTGTCTTGCTCGAGTCACTATTGTAACTATATTTTTGCCCTAGTCATGTGTACTTACAGAAACATTTTAGGATGAAGTGACATCAACACAAAGATCTGCTAGCAGTGCGGCATGGCCATTACCAAATGATTATGGACTGGAATTGGAATGCGCTAATGTTCTCGAGCATCAACTAGAGGTGGAAAGATAACGTGTACAAGATTCTGAACGTTCAATCAACAAGTTGAGACTGGACTTGCGGGTATTAGATGAAGGAGTCAAGAAAGTGAAACGAGAGACTGAGGTAACCATGAAGGAATTGGAGATTTTGCAGACTGAAATTTGTGATATCTGAATCTGGCCAATCCTATTTTCTGAAGAGATTATAGTTCAAATGGTAAGTTATGTTGATGCGCGTCCATGATGTATGAGTTGTATTTGCCCAGTGTATGTAATTTGCTGTTGGTGTATGCTTTATTATCACTGGTGCCGAACCATAATGCCTAGTGGGTATGATCGGCTGTAATTTCTTTATTGTATAGTGTAGGATTATTCTACATTTCTATGCCTTAGTCTCTTTATTGTATAGTGTATGTTTTTAGAGGTGATAGTATAGAGTAGGATAATTCTTTGAATATGATATATCGTCCAAACGGGGGCCAACTCGCCTAAATGTTGTAGTGACCATGGCCCTCCATGGGCCGTACTATCCATGGGCCATCTATGGGTGTATGATCCATGGCCTTCTATGGCTGTCGGATCCGTGGGCCTTCTATGGGTTGTTGGATCCATGGGCCTTTTATGGGCCGTCGGATCCGTGGGCCTTGTACGGGCCGATGGATCCATGGGCCTTCTATGGGCTGAAGAATCCATGGGCCTTCTACGGGACAACAGATCCATGGCCTTCTACGGGCCATATAATCGTTTTGCCAAACATGGGCCGTACCATTCGTGGACCAATAATGGTCCGCCAAATGGGTCGTAAACGGGCTAGAGTCAAAATCGTGTGTTTTAGGGCCCAACCATAACGGGCTATTAGTATGCTGTATTTGATGACTGTCAGGACCCCGACTCGATGTCACATTGATCTAGCTTGTAACACCTCATATCACTTTGCGGCCTCACGCACGGTATCCCCACGGGTGCCGCCTTACCTTTGCCCGGGACCGTTTGCGCCTTTTGGCTCACGTATATGATAGTGTTGCTAGCATCCATATGATAAAGAGCCCGGGCTGACATGACTAGTCGTAAACCCAAAGTGGCACAGACTTACAGGGACAGGCATCCATGACCCAGCAACGAACGTGTCGGTCATCAGCAAGTGGGTCCGGGCTGTAGCACTGGGCTAGCAGGACTCCGGTAAACCGGGCTGTAGCGGGCTAACAGGACTCTGGTACTCAATGCGTGACATTTCCCCGAAGGGACAGACACAGGAACGAAGAAGGACACATGCCGGCCAGCCTAAGTGTTCCCGAGCAGTAGCAAGCTACCATGGCTCAGCGGTAACACTAGGAGACATTTCCCGGTAAGAGAGGCTACTAAGGATAAACAACTAGATAGTCAGATCCCACACATACCAAGCATTTCAAACATACACACAATATGCCCGATATGTGCAATTACAACAAGGCATCACAACATGACTCTATGACACAAGTACTTTATTTAAGGCTCAGAGAGCCATACATAACATACACAAAGGTACGGGTCACACGACCCAGCATTCAAGTCATACAGTCATACAAACCAGCAGCGGAAGTAGCTTGTCTGGGTACAAACAACTAGCAAAATAAAAGAGGCTTGGAAAGCCTAGCTATACTACGAGGTCCTTCACAAGCTCAGGATCACCACCTGGGCCTTAGCCTACTCATTGATGTCAACGTCTACGTAGAACCCATCAGAAGGGGTTGCAGCGTCTTCTGTAAAAATGTAAATTATAGCAACATGAGTACAAAGGTACTTAGCAAGACTTACATCAGATCCTACATACATGCACATTATCAAGAAGGGTTGGTGGAGTTATTGCAGCAAGCTAGCTTTGACTCTTGGCTAGACTATCCTATGAGACTCCAACTTGAAATGGTTTTGCGTACACGAGTCCACTATTCACCACTTCAATACACTACCGAGGATCCACCTCCGTCTTCCTACGGAAGAGCCATCCTCGGCACTCACACTTATCTTGAGGCTTTTAGTAGTTTCCATTTACTTGTCTATGAACTCTATAGGCAACCAAGTAGTCCTTTACCGCGGACGCGGCTATTCGAATAGATCATGATAACCCTGCAGGGGTGTACTTCTTCATACACGCTCTCACCACTTACCGTCGTTTACACGACATGTACTCGGCAACCTTCAAGCGGAAGCCCAACGTGGGTGTCGGCCACGACCTACCTAATCACCTAAGCCTCCAGTCCAGGTTTATCGCCTATCCAGGTTCCATCCGCAGGGAGTCCGGCCGAGGTTTCCCATACGGCCCCGAATGATGTGAACAGGGTTTCTGAAATACCTAACGGGTATTCGGTACACCCGGCCACGTACCTACCGCATCACATCCCACCCCTACGGTCAGCGCTGTCCACGGCCTCTAGTAGACTACAAACACCAGAAACTACTTGCAACTCCTGGACGGAGAACTAGGGTGAAATAAGAACCCGAGAGGGTCCATTGGTTTCGGGCCCAATGCATGGTAGTAGCTTGTTCTTAAATCACACATACAGATCTCAGTGCTTAAGGTCGGCTTCAATGAAAAAACCCACCATGTACTCCTACATGGCCTCTCATCGATACCTTTACCAAATCGTGTTCACCACACCACTCCCATTACCGACATAATCATTTCACTCTAGCCCATCACAAAGATGAACAAGACCTGACACGACTCTAAGCATAGCAGGCATAGCAAGGTAGGAACAACACATACATATGGCTCAATCAACTCCTACACATGCTAGTGGGTTTCATCTAGTTACTGTGGCAATGACAGGTCATGCAGAGGAAGTGGGTTCAACTACCGTAGCACACAGCAGTTTGAAACGCGTTGTCTTAATGCAGTAAAAGAGAGCAGGAGCGAGAACATGGGATTGTATCGATATGATCAAATGGTTGGTTGCTTGCCTGATGGTTCGATGCACTGATACGGTTCTTCGTTAGGGTAATCACGATACTCCTCGGTGGCAGAACCTGCCGCAAAGAACACCGATACACAACCATCACCAAACAATGTGCAACAATATGATGCATGCATGAAACATAGCAATATGAGTGTGTTGGGCTAATGCAACTAAGACCAGAAGGGTTTGAACCAATTTGAATCAAAGATTCAAATTTCAAACTCAAACATGGCCCTTTAAAGTGTTTTTCCTTGTTCTGCATTAAACATCAAGTTAACTTGTTTAATCATGCATGAAAATAGTACAGATGGATAGATTGGATTTTTCTGATCATTTTTCATATATAATTTGTCTGATTTGGAGTTACAGAATAAAAGTTATGAATTTTTAAAGTTTAAATATATTCTGGAATTTCCTATATTAGATTAATTCCAGAAAATCAATTATTGCGTCAGCCTGACGTCAGTGTGACGTCAGCAGGTCAACGGAACATGTCCAGGTCAAACCTGACAGTGGGTCCCGCGTGTCAGGGTGATTAATTTAATTAAAGTTTTAATAAAACTAAACCTGTTTAATTAACAGGGCTGGGCCCCACCTGTCATTGACTCAGGGGAGTCAACCAGGGCCCACCCGTGGTCAAACCCGGGTCGGCTGCACCGGCGTTTAGCCGCCGGCGAGCCCGACGCGGCGGCGGAAGTGGTTTTGGCTGTTTCGGCCACCAAATGGGTCGCGGAGACCACCGGAGTGGAGCTGAGGACGAGCCGCAGCTCTTGGTGGAGTCCGTTGGGGTCGGGGTGGCCGGAGTTGGCGCCGTCGACGACTTTGGCGGCCACCGGGGTTCGGCCGAAGATGAACTTGACGCTAGAGGGGTCGGTAAGGCGCGGGGAGTAGCTAGCTAGGTGCTACGTGACACGGTGAGTATGATGGACACCGTGGAGTTGCCGGAGGGTGACCGGGAGCACGTCGGCGACGAGCTCCACGGCGGTGGGTGCAGTTGAGCTCCGGGAGGTCGCTACACGGCTCGGGAGCAAGAAAAGAAAGGGGGGGGGGAAGCTGGCCAAGCTCACAGTGAGTGCGACGAGGCCCTTGGTGCGGCCGGGGATGGACCGGAGCGACGACGGCGTTGAAGGGGATCTCCGGCGACGGCGGTTCGGGCGAGGTCGTTGCGGTGGACTCGGGCGTTGCGAGCGCTCGGGGCTCGGCTTGCTCGATGGAGTGGACAGCGGCGGAGCTCCTGGACACGATGAGAGGACGCACGGGCGGCGGGGAGCACGGCTACGACGACGGCACGGCGATGGTGGCGTCGGTCATGGCGGGGGAGCACGAGGGGGAGGAGCTGGAGAGAGGAGGGGGTGTCTGGGGGGTTCGGGGGAGCGAGGGAGGCCGGTCCACGACGTCACCGGGCGAGGGGAGCGGCGAGGCGGCGAGCAGGTGCGTGGCGCATGCTGCGGTCGCCGTCGGGCACCTGCCTGCCTGCCTGGCCGGCAAGCAGCTCGCTGGAGCGGTGCTGGGCTGGGCCGGCAGGTGGGCCGGGTGCTGGGCGCCAGGTAAGTTTTTCCATTTTTTTCTGTTTTCTGTTTTTTTAATACTTCTGCAACTTTGTTGAATTAAATAAAATACTTAGGCAACTCCTAAAATCACCAAACTACTCCTGGTCCATACTTGGATTATTTCCAACATGAAACATTTTAGTTTGGAGATATTTAAGCATTTAAATATTTTATATAATTTTAAATGCCCAAATTCAAATATTTATGATTTAATTCAAAAACCCTAAGATGGCCTAGGAAAATGTGCATCACTTTTGGCAGAGGTTCTGAACCAAGACAAAAATGATGGGCATTTTAGAAGGGCATTTCAGGTTCATTGAAAAAGTTTTTAGTAAACCCTAATTGGTTTCAGTGGGGACTGGGGGTTCTGTCATCCCCATTTCAGGTTTCTAATGAAAGAGTAAACATGATGCAACACTCTAATGCATGGCTAACTAGGATGTGACAACTCACCCCCACTCAAAAGAATCTCGTCCCGAGATTTGGGTTCCTCCGGAAAGAAGGCGGGATACTCAAGTTGAAGACGATCCTCCCTTTCCCAAGTTGCTTCATCCTCAGAATGGTGCGACCATTGTACTTTGAGAAACTTGATATTATGACGTCGAGTGGTACGCTTGGCCTGATCGAGGATACGGATGGGGTACTCTCGATATGTAAGATTATCTTGGAGATCAAGCGTTTCGTAGTCCACTCCACGGATAGGATCCGAGAAGCAACGCCTGAGTTGAGAAACGTGGAAGACATCGTGGACTCTGGAGAGGTGCGGAGGTAGTTCCAACTGGTAGGCAACTTCTCCTCGTTTAGCGAGAATGCGAAAAGGTCCAATGTAATGAGGAGCCAATTTGCCTTTGATACCGAAACGATGGGTTCCCTTCAGAGGGGTAACCCGAAGGTAAGCCTTCTCATCAACCTCGAAAGTCATAGCCTTATGTTTTCGGTCATATTGACTCTTTTGACGAGATTGGGCTGTTTTCAACTTTTCACGAACGATGCGAACTTGTTCTTCTGCTTCCTGAATCATATCCGGGCCAAAGAATTGTCTTTCCCCAGTCTCTGACCAGTTAAGGGGTGTTCGACACCGTCGTCCATAGAGAACTTCAAAATGGGCTTTACCCAAGCTAGATTGATAGCTGTTGTTGTAAGCGAATTCGGCAAATGGAAGGCACTTCTCCCAATCCATTCCGAATGAGATAACAGAGGCTCGAAGCATGTCTTCTAGAATCTGGTTGACGCGTTCCACTTGACCACTCGACTGAGGGTGGAAAGCGGCGCTAAAGGAGAGACGGGTTCCCATAGCATTTTGGAAACTTTCCCAAAATCGAGAGGTGAAAATACTTCCTCGATCCGAGTTAATTTCCAAAGGAACACCATGGAGAGACACTATCCGGGAGATGTATAAGTCTGCCAATTGACTAGCGGTTATACTCTCACGAACAGGAAGGAAATGGGCTACTTTGGAAAGACGATCGACAACGACGAAGATAGCATTATTCCCTCTCTTGGTCCTAGGAAAACCGGTAATGAAATCCATACCAATTTTATCCCATTTCCATTCAGGAATAGCTAAGGGTTGAAGGGTGCCAGCAGGCCGTTGATGCTCTGCTTTTACACGACGACAGACGTCGCAATTAGCAATATACTGAGCAATTTCTCTCTTCATCCTAGTCCACCAGAACCTCTGGCGTAGGTCCTGATACATCTTAGTACTACCGGGATGAATGGTGAGAGGAGATTCATGAGCCTCCTTAAGGATCAATCGCCTCAGGTTTCGCACTTTGGGAACCACTAGTCGATTCCCGAAGTATACGACCCCTTGATCATTAATGGAGAAACAATTCGCAATTCCTTTCTTGATGTTTCTCTTGATGCGGGAGATTCCCAGATCTACCTTCTGTGCTTTGATGATCTAGTCCGTAAGGGTAGGTTTCGCCACCAAGGTGGAAAGAAAACCTTGAGGAACAATGTGAAGGTTAAGCTTCCGAAATTCCTCATGGAGAAGCGGTTGACTTTGTTGTAGCATTAGGTTGTTACAATAAGATTTACGACTTAGCGCATCAGCCATGACGTTGGCTTTCCCTGGGGTGTAAGTTATTCCTAAGTCGAAATCTGTGATCAACTCAACCCAACGTCTTTGCCTGAGATTCAAATCCGGTTGGGTGAAAATGTACTTTGGACTTTGGTGATCAGTGAATATTTCGCAACGGTTACCGAGGAGGTAATGTCGCCAGGTCTTAAGTGCATAGACTACGGCTGCAAGCTCTAGATCATGAGTAGGATAATTCTCCTCATGTGGATGCAATTGTCGTGAAGCGTAAGCAATTACGTGTCGATCTTGCATGAGAATGCAACCTAGTCCTTGTCGCGAGGCGTCGCAGTAGATAACAAAGTCCTTGGAGAAGTCTGGCGGTACCAGTACGGGAGCAGAAGTCAGGCGTCTTTTCAGTTCCTGAAAGTTGTGCTCACATTGTGGAGTCCATTCGAACTTCTTATCTTTCTTGAGGAGTTCGGTTAGAGGTTTAGCAACTTTGGAGAAGTTTTCGACAAAGCGATGACAATAGCTCGCTAAGCCCAGAAAACTCCAAACTTGCTTGACCGATTCAGGTGGAGTCCAATTAAGGACAGCTTGAACTCGCTCAGGGTTAACAGCAATATCTTTACCAGATATTACATGACCCAGATAGGTCACTTCCGATAACTAGAATTCACATTTAGAAAATTTGGCATAAAGACGATGCTCTCGAAGTTTCTTCAACACTAGCCTTAGATGTTCGGCATGTTCTTCCTCGTTCTTGGAGTAGATGAGTATATCATCGAGATAAACTACGACGAATTTATCCAAATACTCCATGAAGATTGAGTTCATTAACCGAGAAAAGGTGGCTGGAGCGTTGGTTAAGCCGAAGGACATGATGGTGTACTCGTATTGGCCATAACGAGTAACAAAGGCCGTTTTAGGAATGTCCCCGTTTCTGATTTTGATTTGATGGTAGCCCAACCTCAAATCCATCTTGGAGAAGACTGAGGATCCAGCGAGCTGATCATACAGGTCGTTGATCCTGGGGAGCGGATATTTGTTCTTGATTGTGACCAAATTGACAGGTCGATAATCTACAACCATCCGGTCTGTACCATCCTTCTTCTTGATGAATAGGACGGGGCAAGCCCACGGAGATGAGCTAGGTCGGATGAAACCCTTTTTCAAG
The DNA here is from genome assembly GCF_018294505.1 of Triticum aestivum. Lineage (NCBI taxonomy): Eukaryota > Viridiplantae > Streptophyta > Magnoliopsida > Poales > Poaceae > Triticum > Triticum aestivum. Next base: position 246,123,787 of record NC_057804.1, read on the forward strand.
GACTCATCGAGTTGTTTCTTAAGCTCGGCTAGTTCTAGTGGTGCCATCTTATAGGGTCTTCTAGCAATCGGAACGGTTCCTGGAATGAGGTCTATTACGAACTCAACATCCCTGTCAGGTGGAACACCTGGCAATTCCTCTGGGAAGACATCCGGAAAGTCACGGACTACCGGAACGTCCTCAAGGTCTGGCAAAGGGCTGGCGTTAAGAGAATATAATTGTCGCTTGGCTAATCGGGTCAAGACATTGACTATCTTCCCCGAAGGATGAGTGAGTTGAACAGTCCTAGAGAAGCAATCAATTTTGGCATGATGAGCTGACATCCAGTCCATACCCAAAATGATATTAATATCTGAAAATTTGAGAGCTATCAAAGATGCAAGGAAAACAAGTCTGTCGATTTGGATTTCATTTCCATAACTTACCCTGGAGGTCTGCCATCTAGAACCAGGAGTAGAAATTTCCATAGTGGATGGCATGTCACAGAATGCGGTGTTATGCAAACGAGCATAGTTCTCGGATATAAATGAATGAGAGGCTCCTGTATCGAAAAGAACAGATGCCGGATGGCAATTAACAAGGAGCGTACCGAGAACGACGTTGGGATCCTCTTGAGCTTCTTCGGCAGAGATACAGTTGACATGGCCACGTGTAGCGGTGGCCGGCTTGGCGTGGAACACTTTCCCTGTCAGCTTGCCACGGCCAACAGCTTTAGCAGATTGGTTGGGGTTGGTCTGGGGACACTCACGCATATAGTGGCCAGATTCCCCACACTTGAAACAAGTCACGGAATTGGCACGTGGGGGAGCATTGTTGGATGGACCCCCATAGGGCTTGGCTGGTGTAGACTGTTGAATAGGGCGAGGCGCCTGGAAAGATGGCCTCGGTGTGAACCTGGGTGGCAGGGCGGTGTTGGGCACCCACACGCGGCGCTTCTGAGGACCAGCACCGGTTGAGGAACCCATGTCACGGCCATGCTTGCGTGTTGCGTCATAATCAGTCTGACCAGTTTCAGCACTGATGGCCTTGTTAACAAGTTTCTGAAAAGATGTGCACTCATGCAGACGGAGGTCGCGGCGAAGCTCAGGACTAAGTCCCTTACGGAACCTTGCTTGCTTCTTGGCATCGGTAGAAACTTCCTCAGTTGCATATCGTGCGAGGTTACCAAACTCCCTGCTGTAAGCATCCACAGAGAGTCGGCCTTGGGTGAAATTGCAAAATTCCTCACGTTTACGGTCCATGAGACCCTCCGGAATGTGATGTTCACGGAAAGCCTCGCTGAATTCAGCCCAAGTAGTGACATGGCCCGCTGGGCGCATAGCTCCATAATTCTCCCACCATAGACTGGCGGGGCCTTCAAGATGATATGCAGCAAAGGTGACCTTGTCAGCCTCAGCTACTAGCGCGGAACGCAGCTTGTGGGAGATACTGCGAAGCCAGTCATCAGCGTCGAGAGGCTCGACGGAGTGGTGGAACGTGGGTGGATGTAACTTGATAAAATCACTGAGTGACACCACATTAGACCTCTGATGGTGTGCTGTGTTCTGTTCAATACGCTCCAACAAACGGTTGGTCTCCCGCTTGTTTCTTTCGGCTTCCATCATAACCTCGGCTAGGGAAGGAGGATGAGGTAGATTTGCATTCCTGACTTCACTGCCTTCGGCCTGCTCTTGAGGAGCAGGGTTAGTGCGCGTGTTGATCATCCTAGGTAAACAAGACAATGATTTAGTCAGAATGATAAAATTCCAACATAGGATACAGAATGTAAGGAATAACTCGAAATGCAAGATGATCATCCGTATGACATGGTAGATACAGAAACTGCTTCTTTATTCCATCGTCATACACACCATACAGGGTTTAGTACAAGACCAAACAAAGTACTATTACAGTGAAAAGAGGATTACATCTCATCGAAGGCATCCCAAGCTCCTATACATTATTTTTCTACACCTCCGGAAAGAGTACAAACTAGGTCATATCCCACGAGTCACGCGGGACGATAGACGACACAGCTAGTGCAAACTAGTGATACTACCACTAACTCAGACCGATCCGTAGTAGTTCTCGTAGAAATCACCTCCATAGCCTGGAAGGTCAACATGATCATCCGGAAACAGACGATCTCGCGGAGCTTGTGGACCATAGGGGCTAGGATGAGGTCTTGGACCAACAGACGGTGGCCTGCGGGGACCGCGAGGTGGGGTGATGCCTCCTACATCACGCCAACCCATCACGTCTGGCAGAGCAGATCTCACAGGATAGAGATCGCGCATATCCGAATATCCAGCTTGCACCGCCGGTGCAAACCGAGTCAATGTGCCCAGTGGTCAGCACGGGTATTGAAGAGCTCTAACCTCAAGGCCCAATTTTCATGGTCCTTATCCTCGAGCATCTCAGCAGTGGTGCGAGTCCGTGAATCCTCCTGGGTGGGGTCAACATAGATAGCCTGGAGATACCCTTGTGCTCCCGGAAGTGATCCTGGCATATACCGGAAATCAGAGTCCCGAAATAGACCAGACCTGACTCGGATGATGGTCATCATAGAGTAGGCGGCGTCCTGTACAGCCATCTCAATAGTAACCCCGAGTCCATAGGAGCAGTGAAGGGGCTCGGTGGACCCAGGATAAGACGGAAATATCCTGACAGTGCAGAGATACTGGCTTTGATTAAAGTCTCGGAATTGCTCTTCGACCGTGTACTCAGGATACCAACGGTATCCAGCCTCAGTCATTACCCTGACCAACATGGCAGTATGGCCGGGTACATCTAGGCATCGATTCAGGCGAACCACTTGATTGAGGTCGCGAGTGGCCATCTGAAAGCACAACCATAATGCAAAGGCATTAGAATTTCTAGCAAAATTTCGGCAGCATAACAGCTGTAAATGCTCAAGAAGGATTTTGAGACATTTGACAAAGGATTTCATACACACTCAACATCATCATATCAAGTTCTGTGTCCATCCTAGCAACATAATGTGGTAGTAGAACTGAACTAGGCTTGTATCCATCAACCCTATAAGGTACTACTGATTAGTAACACGTGATCCTGATAGAGAGAATAGATCCTAATTCCTTAACCCCCGGTGGAAGAATAGACTGACTCAGATCAGAAAGTCATAAGATAAAGAAGTAAAAGAGCCTTACGTTCCACCCACAAACAATTCCCCTACATATAACTAAAGAATTTCTAGACTCAACATCGACCAGTTTGGCTTGGAGAACCTATAGGCAGTCCGGCTCTGATGCCAACGCTGTCAGGACCCCGACTCGATGTCACATCGATCTAGCTTGTAACACCTCATATCACTTTGCGGCCTCACGCACGGTATCCCCACGGGTGCCGCCTTACCTTTGCCCGGGACCGTTTGCGCCTTTTGGCTCACGTATATGATAGTGTCGCTAGCATCCATATGATAAAGAGCCCGGGCTGACATGACTAGTCGTAAACCCAAAGTGGCACAGACTTACAGGGACAGGCATCCATGACCCAGCAACGAACGTGTCGGTCATCAGCAAGTGGGTCCGGGCTGTAGCACTGGGCTAGCAGGACTCCGGTAAACCGGGCTGTAGCGGGCTAACAGGACTCCGGTACTCAATGCGTGACATTTCCCCGAAGGGACAGACACAGGAACGAAGAAGGACACATGCCGGCCAGCCTAAGTGTTCCCGAGCAGTAGCAAGCTACCATGGCTCAGCGGTAACACTAGGAGACATTTCCTGGTAAGAGAGGCTACTAAGGATAAACAACTAGATAGTCAGATCCCACACATACCAAGCATTTCAAACATACACACAATATGCCCGATATGTGCAATTACAACAAGGCATCACAACATGACTCTATGACACAAGTACTTTATTTAAGGCTCAGAGAGCCATACATAACATACACAAAGGTACGGGTCACACGACCCAGCATTCAAGTCATACAGTCATACAAACCAGCAGCGGAAGTAGCTTGTCTGGGTACAGACAACTAGCAAAATAAAAGAGGCTTGGAAAGCCTAGCTATACTACGAGGTCCTTCACAAGCTCAGGATCACCACCTGGGCCTTAGCCTACTCATTGATGTCAACGTCTACGTAGAACCCATCAGAAGGGGTTGCAGCGTCTTCTGTAAAAATGTAAATTATAGCAACATGAGTACAAAGGTACTTAGCAAGACTTACATCAGATCCTACATACATGCACATTATCAAGAAGGGTTGGTGGAGTTATTGCAGCAAGCCAGCTTTGACTCTTGGCTAGACTATCCTACGAGACTCCAACTTGAAATGGTTTTGCGTACACGAGTCCACTATTCACCACTTCAATACACTACCGAGGATCCACCTCCGTCTTCCTACGGAAGAGCCATCCTCGGCACTCACACTTATCTTGAGGCTTTTAGTAGTTTCCATTTACTTGTCTATGAACTCTATAGGCAACCAAGTAGTCCTTTACCGCGGACGCGGCTATTCGAATAGATCATGATAACCCTGCAGGGGTGTACTTCTTCATACACGCTCTCACCACTTACCGTCGTTTACACGACATGTACTCGGCAACCTTCAAGCGGAAGCCCAACGTGGGTGTCGGCCACGACCTACCTAATCACCTAAGCCTCCAGTCCAGGTTTATCGCCTATCCAGGTTCCATCCGCAGGGAGTCCGGCCGAGGTTTCCCATACGGCCCCGAACGATGTGAACAGGGTTTCCGAAATACCTAACGGGTATTCGGTACACCCGGCCACGTACCTACCGCATCACAGCCCACCCCTACGGTCAGCGCTGTCCACGGCCTCCAGTAGACTACAAACACCAGAAACTACTTGCAACTCCTGGACGGAGAACTAGGGTGAAATAAGAAGCCGAGAGGGTCCATTGGTTTCGGGCCCAATGCATGGTAGTAGCTGGTTCTTAAATCACACATACAGATCTCAGTGCTTAAGGTCGGCTTCAATGAAACAACCCACCATGTACTCCTACATGGCCTCTCATCGATACCTTTACCAAATCGTGTTCACCACACCACTCCCATTACCGACATAATCATTTCACTCTAGCCCATCACCCAGATGAACAAGACCTGACACGACTCTAAGCATAGCAGGCATAGCAAGGTAGGAACAACACATACATATGGCTCAATCAACTCCTACACATGCTAGTGGGTTTCATCTAGTTACTGTGGCAATGATAGGTCATGCAGAGGAAGTGGGTTCAACTACCGTAGCACATAGCAATTTGAAACGCGTTGTCTTAATGCAGTAAAAGAGAGCAGGAGCGAGAACATGGGATTGTATCGATATGATCAAATGGTTGGTTGCTTGCCTGATGGTTCGATGCACTGATACGGTTCTTCGTTAGGGTAATCACGATACTCCTCGGTGGCAGAACCTGCCGCAAAGAACACCGATACACAACCATCACCAAACAATGTGCAACAATATGATGCATGCATGAAACATAGCAATATGAGTGTGTTGGGCTAATGCAACTAAGACCAGAAGGGTTTGAACCAATTTGAATCAAAGATTCAAATTTCAAACTCAAACATGGCCCTTTAAAGTGTTTTTCCTTGTTCTGCATTAAACATCAAGTTAACTTGCTTAATCACGCATGAAAATAGTACAGATGGATAGATTGGATTTTTCTGATCATTTTTCATATATAATTTGTCTGATTTGGAGTTACAGAATAAAAGTTATGAATTTTTAAAGTTTAAACTATATTCTGGAATTTCCTATATTAGATTAATTCCAGAAAATCAATTATTGCATCAGCCTGACGTCAGTGTGACGTCAGCAGGTCAACGGAACATGTCCAGGTCAAACCTGACAGTGGGTCCCGCGTGTCAGGGTGATTAATTTAATTAAAGTTTTAATAAAACTAAACCTGTTTAATTAACAGGGCTGGGCCCCACCTGTCATTGACTCAGGGGAGTCAACCAGGGCCCACTCGTGGTCAAAGCCGGGTCGGCTGCACCGGCGTTTAGCCGCCGGCGAGCCCGACGCGGCGGCGGAAGTGGTTTTGGCTGTTTCGGCCACCAAATGGGTCGCGGAGACCACCGGAGTGGAGCTGAGGACGAGCCGCAGCTCTTGGTGGAGTCCGTTGGGGTCGGGGTGGCCGGAGTTGGCGCCGGCGACGACTTTGGCGGCCACCGGGGTTCGGCCGAAGACGAACTTGACGCTAGAGGGGTCGGTAAGGCACGGGGAGTAGCTAGCTAGGTGCTACGTGACACGGTGAGTATGATGGACACCGTGGGGTGGCCGGAGGGTGACCGGGAGCACGTCGGCGACGAGCTCCACAGCGGTGGGTGCGGTTGAGCTCCGGGAGGTCGCTACACGGCTCGGGAGCAAGAAAAGAAAGGGGGGGAAGATGGCCAAGCTCACAGTGAGTGCGACGAGGTCCTTGGTGCGGCCGGGGATGGACCGGAGCGACGACGGCGTTGAAGGGGATCTCCGGCGACGGCGGTTCGGGCGAGGTCATTGCGGTGGACTCGGGCGTTGCGAGCGCTCGGGGCTCGGCGTGCTCGATGGAGTGGACAGCGGCGGAGCTCCTGGACACGATGAGAGGACGCACGGGCGGCGGGGAGCACGGCTACGACGACGGCACGGCGATGGTGGCGTCGGTCATGGCGGGGGAGCGCGAGGG
>NC_057804.1:246130625-246148083 GCF_018294505.1 Triticum aestivum
GACACGATGAGAGGACGCATGGGCGGCGGGGAGCACGGCTACGACGACGGCACGACGATGGTGGCGTCGGTCATGGCGGGGGAGCGCGAGGGGGAGGAGCTGGAGAGAGGAGGGGGTGTCTGGGGGGTTCGGGGGAGCGAGGGAGGCCGGTCCACGACGTCACCGGGCGAGGGGAGCGGCGAGGCGGCGAGCAGGTGCGTGGCGCACGCTGCGGTCGCCGTCGGGCACCTGCCTGCCTGCCTGGCCGGCAAGCAGCTCGCTGGAGCGGTGCTGGGCTGGGCCGGCAGGTGGGCCGGGTGCTGGGCGCCAGGTAAGTTTTTCCATTTTTTTCTGTTTTCTGTTTTTTAATACTTCTGCAACTTTGTTGAATTAAATAAAATACTTAGGCAACTCCTAAAATCACCAAACTACTCCTGGTCCATAGTTGGATTATTTCCAACATGAAACATTTTAGTTTGGAGATATTTGAGCATTGAAATATTTTATATAATTTTAAATGCCCAAATTCAAATATTTATGATTTAATTCAAAAACCCTAAGATGGCCTAGGAAAATGTGCATCACTTTTGGCAGAGGTTCTGAACCAAGACAAAAATGATGGGCATTTTAGAAGGGCATTTCAGGTTCATTGAAAAAGTTTTTAGTAAACCCTAATTGGTTTCAGAGGGGACTGGGGGTTCTGTCATCCCCATTTCAGGTTTCTGATGAAAGAGTAAACATGTTGCAACACTCTAATGCATGGCTAACTAGGATGTGACAATGACGCTATGAAAACGACCCAATAGGTTAATGGGCCACAAACAGGTTGACTATAACCACGGGCTGAATTTGGCCCACAAGCTGGACATGCCAGTAACAGACCGTAAGTAATCGAATTCTGGAAATGAGCCCAAGAATAAATGGGCCCTTAGAAGGCCGAAAGTTAACACGTGATGGAAACGGCCGATGGAATAATGGGTTGTTAATGGGTATAAAGCGATACACTGTTCAGTACGGGTCAGTTTCTTGTCGGGCCTTTAGTGGGCCCATAGTTACAAAGAGCCTCCTATGGGCCGAAAGATGTCATGGGCTGGAAGTTACAATGGGATGGAATCATATTGGATGGCCCAGATGACGCTACTGGGCCAAACTCGGGTAAGCCGTAACGAGCCGTGACTTCACGGGCTGTAAATGGGTTGTATGCGAACATGCCGTTAACAGGCTTTCCGTGCACCGGCCTGCTACCTTTTGACCAAGTCAAACGGGATGGCCTTTTCACCGGAATGGGCCTCTGTTGGGCCGTCCCACATGTCGATGTATCATAGGCGCCTTCGGTCCAATGAGTGGATGACATCTGTCCCAACGGTGAGCCGACACGTGGTTCCTCTGGTCAATGAGAAATTTACACGTGGAAAATCCCTATTCGTCCTGGCTGTTAGCAGGTTATCGGATCCAAAACCGGACCCAATAGCTTAACGGCGACCCATTACAGTGGATGCATGTGTCGGTCACCCTTGACGAAAGCACTTCCATGATGCGCGATTTATGATCATGGAAGTGGACACTTCCGTGATGATAATTTTGGTAATGTCATGGAACACTTCTACGATAGCACATGTATGACTATCTAGATTCTGTCATAAAATCATCATGGATGTGCATGCATGACAGAAAATGTGACCTACTGTGACAAACACGTATCATCACAGAAGTGTTTTTTTATAGTGCTATTAATTCACGCGGAGCATCTGGGTGCTCTGCACGGATACGGGCACCGCCCGGTTCAAGTCCAGGACGTCTGGTTCCACCTGTAGGAGGGCCTCGACGGTAGTGGCATCCGTGCGCTCTGCATAGAGTTGAGCCTCCGCCGCCCGGTTCAAGTCCAGGACGTCCGGTTCTGCCTGCAGGAGGGCCTCGATGGCAGCGGCATCTGCGTGCTCCGCGTCAAGTTGAGCCTCCGTACTGTCGGTGTCAAAACCGGCGGATCTCGGGTAGGGGGTCCCGAACTGTGCATCTAAGGCTAATGGTAACAGGAGGCGGGGGACACGATGTTTACCCAGGTTCAGGCCCTCTCGATGGAGGTAATACCCTACTTCCTGCTTGATTGATCTTGATGATATGAGTATTACAAGAGTTGATCTACCACGAGATCATAGAGGCTAAACCCTAGAAGCTAGCCTATGATTATGATTGTTGTTGTCCTACATACTAAACCCTCCAATTTATATAGACACCGGAGGAGGCTAGGGTTACACAGAGTTGGTTACAGAGAAGGAGATCTACATATCCGAATTGCCAAGCTTGCCTTCCATGCAAAGGAGAGTCCCACCCGGACACAGGACGAAGTCTTCAACTTGTATCTTCATAGTCAAACAGTCCGGCCAAAGTATATAGTCCGACTGTCTGAGGACCCCTTAATCCCGGACTCCCTCAGTAGCCCCTGAACCAGGCTTCAATGACGATGAGTCTGGCGCGCAGATTGTCTTCGGCATTGCAAGGCGGGTTCCTTCTCCGAATACTCCATAGAAGATTTTGAACACAAGGATCGTGTCCGGCTCTGCAAAACAAATTCCACATACCACCGTAGAGAGCACAACATTCCACAAATCTAATCTGCTGACAACTTTTCATAGCATGACATCATGCCGCGGCCCGGTCATTATTCAAACTGTTTTTCTCAACCAGCCACCGCACATATCGCGAGGCGGTTTTATTGGCACGTCTTGTCAAAGCAGAGATCGTGTCCCCTTATCACGGGATTCTCATCAATACAGGTGTGGGTAACCCAACCGCGCTTGTTTAATATGACTCCTGGATTTTAGGCAAGTCTCAAATGGCCACGCGGGGGACGCTTAATATTCACCCTCTTTATAAGGGGGCCAAGGCCTGTCCTTTTCTTCCCATGCTCGATCCTTCCCCTCCCGCTCCTCGAGTTCCAACACCCAATGCTCAAGCTAGGCGCTTCGGACCTTTAACCATGTCCGGATCCAACCTCCAAGGCCGGTGGATGGCCTCCTCTATCACATAGGAGGACATCAAGAAGCTTAGGGAGGCCAGGTATCTCACCGCCGAAATCCCGCACAGGCTGCCTGCTCAAGGGCAGATCATCCCCACTCCCGAACCCAACGAGAGTGTCTTATTCATTTCCCACTTCCTCCGAGGGCTAGGTTTTAGTATTGATCTCTTTGTGAGAGGGCTCATGTTCTATTACGGGCTAGATTTCCATGATCTAGCTCTGGATTCTATCCTTCACATCTCGTCATTCATCATCGTGTGTGAAGCCTTCCTCTGCATCACCCCTCACTTCGGCTTATGGCTCAAGACCTTCAATGTGAGGCCGAAGATGATTGACGGGCGTCACGCAGAGTGTGGCGGCGCTATAATAAGCAAGGGCGCCGACGCCCCATGGCCAAAGGGTTCCTTCACGGAGGTTTCCGACTTATGGAAACGGTAGTGGTTTTACATCACAGCTCCCCGAGGTACAAAGCGGGCGGCCACTCCAGTGTTACGCTCGGGCCCTCCGCCTCAACTGGCGTCATGGGTCAACAAGGGGCTGGACTAGGGCCCAGTTAACGACGTGCTGACACTGCAAAGCCGCATCCGAGACCTCCTCAAGAGGGATGTCAGTCCTGTCAAGGTAATGCAAGTAATGCTGGTCCGTCGGGTCCTGCCATGCCAACGTCGATCTCTCCGTATGTGGGAGTTCAACCCAGAAGGACCGCGGACTATTCAACAATTCTTCGGCGTGACGCTCAAAGAGATGTATGGATTGTTCTTCGGATCACGAATAAAGTGTCCGGACACCATCGAGGACGCGGGTCTCAACTGCAACCGTCCGGATACCCAAGTAAGTAATTCTACTACCAAACATGCCGTCCTTTATGTTTGTTACAACATCATCCTAAAAAATTGCTTTCTGCCAGGACTGGATAAGAAAGGCTGAGAGGATCAGGTGTTCGGCCCCCCTTCCCGAAGGCTCGCCGGATCCTTTATTAACCAGGATGCTCGAGCACACACCGTATCAGGTGCCGTGAGGAGAAGATGAGGGGAGGAATAGATAAGTCATAGGCGGGCTTCATACTTTACACATCCAAATCGGTGGAGTAAGTGCCTCCACGAAGGAGGATAATCGTGGAGGTGAATCTAAAATCGCCTCTCCACACGGGAAGAAAAGGGCCGCCTCCGAAGACTTGGAAACGGAGGTTTCCAAACGAGGGAAGAAACCTTCGCCAGGGGGCCCTGCCTCAGAGGGCGTTCTTACCGCACAGCGCCCACAAGGGGGCCAACCCTCAACCGACCTGTAAGTAAAAAAGGTACTTTGGTAAATATATCCTGCAGTATCTCTGAGAATAATAACCGAGACATATATCTTGCAGTCCGGCTCATAGCCCTTCTCCACAGAGTTCGTGTTTGGGGGATCTTCTTTCGGAGATGATGGAGAGAGAAACGCCTCCTCCTGCCTCCCCGCCACATAGGGCGGACGACCCCGAGGTGTCGTCACGGAGGATTTCTCCTGATCCGCCAAGGCCAGAAGTTAACACTCCGACTGCCCGAAGTCCGGAGTATACGGCTCTCAAGGAGGGCAACAGAAAGTGTCCCGGATTGTTCGGCACACGACCAGACACACTGATGGGTCTTCTAGAGCGAGCGGCTATCTGAAAGGCGCATCATACATTAATGGGTATGGTGGTTGAGAAGATTTCATCCGCCAAAAGCGGTTTGAATGAAGCTTTTACGAGCCTGCTAAGAGGCTTTGAGGTACACAAAATAGTATATGTATGTTTGATGGTACCACACACGCTAGGTGTGCTCTGTATACATAGTAGCTTCTGAGACTCTGGTTGCCATCCAGAGGTGGCAAACAGAGGATCATAGTCCCAGGTAATGATCGCGCTCCTTCCGTGTGAAGGCAGCTGAGGGTCCGACGGCTGACCGGACTGCTGATTTTGCCGAACTGAAGCGGTAGCTTGACGTGGCAGATGCCGACATCGTGCTTGTGAACAAGCGTCTTGACGAGGCACAGGGTATGTATTTTTGGTTTATCAGTGAATATTAAGAGGAGCATGATGCTATTATCTATAATATGCTATGACTGCAGATGGAGCTGCTGCCGTGGAGACCCTTCGGGCGGAACTTGCCCGAGCCAAGGAACAAGCCAAAATAAGTGATGCGGCCGCTCTGAAGGCAGTCAAAGAGTTAAGAGCCGAACAAGCTGCTCATCGCCAGAGCGAAGAAAAAATAGCCAAGATGGCTATTGAGCTGAAAGATGCCGCCGGCCGCTATGAGCTCCTTGAAAAGGAAAGCCAAGCGAAAGCGGCTGACCTAAAAAAGGCCTTGGAGGCAGCCATGGAGACCCACTCTGAAATTAGAGGGATAAGGGAGGAGCTTCATGAAGCCGGAGATATCACGGCTGGGAGGCCCTTTTTGTTGCGAATGAAGTTCGGAGATCCGAAGTATGCCGCTCTGGATCAGTTATGGAGTGTTGCAGACGCGTATGCGGACTTGGCAAAGAATGCTGCTGATGCGACTGAGTCTTACAAAGATCGGAAAGATCATGGGGTAGAAGGGTTGTTCTGGTCGTAGTTCACTGCCCCGACGCGTCCGCTGCCGTTGAATGAGAAGATGGCCGCATGGGCCGAGCTCCATAGGTTGTCCAGGCTTGCTATGAGGTCTGTCGTGGATCATCTTTGGCCAAGGGAACCAAGGCCGGACAGTTATTTTGGTTTGGTGTAACAGCTCCTTGGTGCCGTGTCACATATCGACGCTGTGAAGAGGTCGGCGTGGATGGAGGGTGCGCGGATGGCTCTTGCCCGTGTTAAGACATACTGGGCAGGGATGGAGGCCACCGCTATTGCAACCCGGGGTCCAGCGGGACGCCAGGACCCGGCCGAGCACTATTTTGAAGAAGTCCTAGAAGGTGCCCGTTTAATAGAGGCTCAATGCTCGAAGAATACCATGTTCGAGTGACATGTATCTCAATTGTAAAAAACAATGCGATTTTGATTATAAAGGCTGTGTTTATACTTTTGCCTGAAAGTATTATAGTGCCTCCTGTGCGGCCGTTTATGTATGTATGTATATAACCTAAAAGTTTGCAGTCGTCGGCTTCAGCCCCCACGCATATAATGCGGGGGTGTTCGGAAAAACGCGTAATCACACTTGATCCAATGTCTTGGTCCATTAAGGAGGTGATAGCGCGGCGAACCAGACAATCGGACTATATAACTTTACCACTTTCACTTAGCCATAGGAGTTTGACGGTGGGGCTACTATATATAGCCCCTGGTACTTCCGTGTTCATCCGAATGTGGTGCGCGTACGTACATGACCAGGAAATCAGTCCTTCGTTAATGCGGAGGAATCATGAAGATTTCGCTGAGTCATTGATAGAGGCAAAGGTGTCCCATCTTTCAATGAGATGATGGATATCGCTTTGGTGGCAGTCGACTTTGACGATCCGACTACGAACGTGCGAGGACGTCGCGCCTTAGCAATCGCTAAACCAACTCCAAGAGGTTATTGACCACGCCGGAGCACGATCAACCTGACCACAAGGGTCTGTTTCCTCCGAGCAAACGAAGAACAAGCAAGAAACTGAGATTGCAATCTGGATATTGCGAATATAAGATGAAAGCTTTATTGATCAAGGTGGGGTTCTGTGACGCCTTTGTCTGGTCGTTGAACACAAACAAAGTACGCGAAGTTGCAGCTATGGCGAACTTTTAATCTAAACAAAACCCAAAGTCTAAACGATGCCCTAAGGGTTGTATATATGGAGGAAGAGGGGGGAATTTCGTGGCCCTTGGTGGAGGGGTCCGAAATCAACCCTATCTCTTGTTTCCCCACACATACGGACTCTAAAAATAGCCTATACTTATGTATTTCGAAATTACATGGGCCTGGCCCAATAATAAGGTGACACAGCACCTAAAATAGCCTCCGGACGAAATTTATGAAGTGGCATCTTGTATATTTCGTCCAAGGCTTCATGCACCCATTATGGTGGCTTCAAAGTCCTGAAATCATCACTTGTAACTCCGTTCTTGTTCCCCTTGCGCATGCCATCATCTCCATGCTTGTTCTTGCTCCAATGTTCATCCTTCTCCAAGCTAGGCCCTTCATTTGTAAGCAAAACAAATGTATCCAATTTAGGCAGCATCATATTCTCAGGAACATTAGAATCATTACCAAGAAACAAAAGTACCTGGTAATTTAGTTGGCGTGCACGAGCTCTAGTAATTGGTCCAGTATGTATAGCAGCAGGGTCTGTGGGTGTAACAATTGTATTGATGTCCTCATCATCCTCCCCTTCTTGAAATGAAGTCGTCCTCGACGGAAGTTCATCTTCCTCACCCAAATAAGGCTTCAAATCTGCAATGTTAAAAGTGGGACTAACCCCAAAATCTGCAGGCAGCTCAAGTTTATATGCATTATCATTTATTTTCTCTAACACCTTAAAGGGATCATCAGCACGTGGCATTAACTTTGATTTGTGCAAATCAGGAAATCTATCCTTACGCAAATGTAACCAAACAAGATCTCCAGGTGCAAACACAACATGTTTTCTACCCTTATCTCCAGCAAGTTTATATTTAGCATTCATACGCTCAATGTTTTCCTTAGTTAACTCATGCATTTTTCAAATCAATTCAGCACGTTGTTTAGCATCAAAATTAACCTTCTCCGAAGATGGAAGAGGCAACAAATCAATAGGTGCACGAGGTAGGAAACCATACACAACTTCAAAAGGGCACATCTTAGTAGTAGAATGCAATGAATGATTATAAGCAAATTCAATATGAGGCAAGCATTCCTCCCACATTTTCTTATTATTCTTCAAAACAGCCCTAAGCATAGTAGACAATGTTCTATTGACTACTTCAGTTTGTCCATCAGTTTGGGGGTGACAAGTAGTACTAAAAAGCAGTTTAGTCCCCAACTTAGCCCATAAACATCTCCAAAAGTGGCTAATAAATTTAGTATCACGATCTGAAACAATAGTATTTGGCACACCATGCAAGCGAATAATTTCACAAAAGAACAAATCAGCAACATTAACAGCATCATCGCTTTTATGACATGGTATAAAGTGTGCCATTTTCGAGAATCTATCCACGACAACAAATATGCTATCCCTCCCCTTCTTTGTTTGAGGTAAACCTAAAACAAAGTCCATAGATATATCCTCCCAAGGAACACTAGGTATAGGCAAAGGCATATATAAACCATGAGGATTGAGTCGTGACTTAGCTTTTTGACATGTAGTGCAGCGAGCAATAAAACGCTCAACATCCCGTCTCATCTTTGGCCAAAAGAAATGTGTAGCAAGTACGTCCTCTGTCTTCTTCACGCCAAAGTGTCCCATTAATCCTCCTCCATGCGCCTCCTGCAACAACAAAAGACGAACGGAGCTAGCTGGAATGCATAGCTTGTTAGCACGAAACACAAATCCATCGTTAACAACAAACTTGTTCCACATTCTTCCTTCTTTACAATTCTGCATTACATCTTTAAAATCAGCATCATGCACATATTGATCTTTGATGGTCTCCAAACCAAATATTTTGAAGTCAAGTTGTGAAAGCATAGTATAGCGACAAGACAATGCATCAGCAATAACATTTTCTTTTCCCTTCTTGTGTTTAATGACATAAGGGAAAGTCTCAATGAATTCAACCCATTTAGCATGTCTACAATTCAGTTTAGCTTGACTTTTAATATGTTTCAAAGATTCATGATCAAAATGTATAACAAATTCTTTGGGCCATAAATAATGTTGCCATGTTTCTAAAGTCCGAACAAGAGCATATAATTCTTTATCATAAGTAGAATAATTCAGACTAGGCCCACTCAATTTTTCAGAAAAGTATGCAACAGGTTTGCCATCTTGTAATAACACACCTCCTAATCCAATTCCACTAGCATCACATTCAAGCTCAAAAGTCTTATTAAAATCAGGAAGTTGGAGTAAAGGAGCATGTGTCAACTTATCTTTCAATACCGTGAAGGCTTCTTCCTGTGCGGTACCCCAAAGAAAAGGCACATCTTTCTTTGTAAGCTCATTGAGAGGTGCAGCAATGGTGCTGAAATCTCTCACAAAACGCCTATAGAATCCAGCGAGGCCAAGAAAACTCCTCACTTGTGTGACCGTTTTGGGCTGTGGCCAACTCTCAATAGCTTCAATCTTGGCTTTATCAACTTCAATTCCCTGTGGAGTAACAACATAGCCAAGAAAAGATACTCGGTCGGTGCAAAAGGTGCACTTCCCAAGGTTACCAAACAAACGTGCATCACGTAGAGCAATAAAAACAGCACGTAAATGTTCCAAATGTTCTTCCAAAGATCTGCTATAAATCAATATGTCATCAAAGTAAACTACCACAAATCATCCAATGAAAGCACGTAAAACTTTGTTCATTGATCTCATGAAAGTACTAGGTGCATTAGTTAACCCAAAAGGCATGACTAACCACTCATATAATTCAAACTTAGTTTTAAATGTTGTTTTCCATTCATCTCCCAATTTCATACGAATTTGATGGTAGCCACTACGCAAATCAACTTTGGAGAATATTGTAGAGCCACTCAATTCATCAAGCATATCATCTAGCCTAGGAATAGGATGACGATAACGAATAGTAATATTATTAATGCCTCTACAATCAACACACATACGTGATGTACCATCCTTTTTCGGCACTAGAATAATAGGAACAACACAAGGACTAAGGGATTCGCGTATATAACCTTTGTCGAGAAGCTCTTGTACTTGACGCATAATCTCCTTCGTCTCCTCTGGATTGGTACGGTATGGTGCACGGTTTGGCAGTGAAGCACCGGGAATTAAGTCAATCTGATGCTCAATCCCTCGAATAGGCGGTAATCCCGGTGGCATGTCTTGTGGAAAAACGTCAGCGAACTCCTGCAAAATGTTAGTGACAGCAGGAGGCAAAGAGGAAGGCACGTCCTCGAATGAAAATAATGCCTCTTTGCACACAAAAGCATAGCAAACAGATTTGCTGAAATCTAGCTCATCAATATCTGATTTGGTGGCAAATAAACATGCACTTTTCAATTTAATTTCAGAAGCAACACTAGATGGTTTATTATTAGGCTTCATTTGTTGCTCAAATTCTTTTGCCACAATCTGATTTTCACTCTTATTCTTCTCCTGTTTTGCTTTATTAGCTCTATTAGTATCATCTTTCAAAATGGAATCAGGAGTCATAGGAAGCAAAGTAATATTTTTATCCTTATGAACAAGAGTAGAGTGATTGTTTCTACCATGGTGTACAGAATTTTTATCAAATTGCCATGGTCTACCAAGTAATAAGGAACATGCTTGCATAGGTACCACATCACAATCAACATAATCAGCATATGTAGAGATACTAAAATGCACACGAACAGTACGTGTTACCTTAACCTCGCCGCTGTTGTTGAACCATTGGATGTAGTAAGGATGTGGATGTGGTCTTGTGGTGAGACAACGCTTCTCCACCATCTCCATGCTAGCCAAGTTGTTGCAGCTCCCTCCGTCTATTATGACGCGCACAGAACGTTCCTTCACAACTCCCTTGGTATGGAACAAATTGTGCCTCTGATTTTGCTCAGCTTGTGTGACCTGCACACTCAAAACACGTTGAACAACTAAACATTCATACCTGTCAGCGTCTTCAGGAGCCATGTATTGCGTCTCATGATCAGAATCATCTCCACCATATTCTTCACGTGTAATAAGAGCCAATGTCTCCTCATCATAGTCACTAGCGGACTCATATCCACCATCAGCGGTAGCAATCATCACACGCGGAGATTTGCATTCTCTCGCATAATGACCTCCTCCCTTACAACGACGACAAATAATATCACTTGTGTGCCCTGTTGATGCCCTAGAAGAAGAAGAACTCTGTGCAGGCCCGGCAGGTGCGCTCTTGGCAGATAATGGTGGTTGTTCCTGTTTTCTTGTATCACGGCTGTAGGAGGCACCTGATTGAGGTGCTGGTGCAGTTGAAGTAGAAGATGCACGTGGCGTCCATGAGGAAGGTCGGCCTGCAGAAAAGTTAGTTCGCGCCAATGCTTGTCGATCCTGCACTTCACGTTCAACTTTACAAGCAAGAAGGAATAAACGAGTGATATTAGTATACTCCTTATAGTCTAGAATGGTCTGAATCTCTCTATTTAATCCACCCAGAAAACGTGCAAGCATAGCTTCATTCTCCTCAACAATACCACATCGAATCATGCTAGTTTGTAATTCCTGATAATATTCTTCTACAGAATTTTTTCCTTGTCTTAAACGCTGCAATTTTTGAAGCAATTCACGTTGATAATATGGTGGAACCCAACGCGTACGCATAGCGGTTTTCAAAGAAGCCCAAGTAGTTGGAATAGGATATAATCTACAATGTTCAGACCACCAGACACATGCAAAACTAGTGAAAGCACAAACAGCAGCAGCAACCCGTCTCTCCTCGGGATATTGTAAACATGTAAAACGTTGTTCAGTTTCTAACTCCCAAGTAAGATATATATCCGGAACATATCTACCCTCAAATGGTGGAATATTCAATTTCAGTTTAGGAATATGGACATCATCTCGTACCTGAGGTGGTGGTGCAGGCCTACCATTACGAATATATACCTGAGGTCGACCTGGTGGTGGTGGTGCTGGTGGCTGCACGTAGTTCGAATTTTGATCAACCTCATCCTCATAATCTCCCACATAATCATCATCCTCCTGGGTACCAGCAGCAACAGTAGCAGGAGCCAAATAAGCACCAACAGTAGTAGCAACGGCACCAGAATTTTGTCCTGGCTCAATAGGAACACGCTGTGCTCGTCCATACTGATTCAGAAGGGGGCGTAGTTGTTGTTGTTGCAGAGGTGCGACAGGTGCAGCCGGTGGTGGAAGACGCGCAAGCAGTTCATTAAATCTGTTATCGAGCTTTGTTTCGAATGTCTTCTCAAGGACAGTAATCTTCTCCATGGCCTCTTCAAAATTGTTCAGCACATCTTGCACCTGTTCAGTCATCATTTGCTGAAACTTATCATGAAGCTCCTTGTTCGATAAGTTCTCCCAGTCAATCTCGTCGGCTTGTGATCCTGGCATGGTTAGCAGCAATAGAAACACACAAGAATTTGATCCTACAGACTACTAAGAAGTTGTGGTGGTGTATCACAAACCCGTCAAGCAAACCTCAAATTCTTACCAGTTCTTACCCAGCAGTAGGTGGTGATCGGCAACCGTTGTAGTCAAAACTTCTCAAAGCTTGGATAGAGCGATTACCAGGGAAAGTCAAACACACGACGTAGATGTATGTGGAGCTGGGAAGGCTTATAATGTGGTAGCAAAAAGGGTCAGCAATAATCAATTCAGAGATGCAAAGTTGAATAAACGCTCAACGACGGTACTGTGCTGGTCCTAGGCTAGACCGTGCTAGAGACGCGAGCCTAGAACACTAACAAAATCACGGCGCTGCACGTAAACAAGGGAAAAGCACACTCTCGAATTTTTTTTCGCTCCTTTTTTTTGCCGCTGCCTTTTTTTTGCGCTGCTCTCTTTTTTTTTTGCAAAAAATCACTATAATGGCGAGTGTCTCAAAACTCTTCCCAGGTCAAACTGACAGGATGGGCACGAAATTTTTGTGACCAATTTTTTTTTTGACTGCCCGGACCCAAAAACTGGAAACGGGTCAAAAAAAACTTTCTATAACGGCGACTGTCTCAATACGCTTAGAAACACCTAAAAATAGGATAGCCAGAAATTTTTTTGTCAAGTGCGTTTTCCGAAAATTTTGGGCCTAAACGGAGGGTGGTTTCCGGACTCTTTTTTTTTTGGAAACCAACCTCTTCTACGGACAGCAAAAGATTGCTGGAATCCGAAACCTACTCAGACAAGGAAACACGAATCGGAAATTAGATGGATCCCGAAAACAAACCTAATATGCAAGGAACTCGGATTGGTGGTGGATATATGGTGGTGGTATATGGCAGCGGTGGTGGTAGCAGTGCTAGTATATGGATACGGATCGGTGGTGGTATATGGACACGGATTGGTGGTGGTATATGGATACGGATTCGGAGCGGTGGCGGATAAGCGGTGGTGGTAGATGGCAGGGGCGATGATGATGGTGCGGCGGCGGCGTGACAACTTATGACCATAACTCGAAACTCTAAAAGACTAGACTCTAAGACCAGCAACTAGACACGATGATGCAACCGCAAATTCAACAAAGCAAAACCCTAAAAATATTATGCAAAGGCTCAGATTGGTTCGGATATGATGAACTAACCCTAATTTTTTTGTGGCTTTTTCGTGGACTGTAGGTATGAAGAACAGACTCGATCTAAACTACGAAAAACTGTAAAATCTCACCGAGCAACCTGGAAATCTGATACCACTTGATAGAGGCAAAGGTGTCCCGTCTTTCGATGAGATGATGGATATCGCTTTGGTGGCAGTCGACTTTGACGATCCGACTACGAACGTGCGAGGACGTCGCGCCTTAGCAATCGCTAAACCAACTCCAAGAGGTTATTGACCACGCCGGAGCACGATCTACCTGACCACGAGGGTCTGTTTCCTGCAAGCAAACGAAGAACAAGCAAGAAACTGAGATTGGAATCTGGATATTGCGAATATAAGATGAAAGCTTTATTGATCAAGGTGGGGTTCTGTGACGCCTTTGTCTGGTCGTTGAACACAAACGAAGTACGCGAAGTTGCAGCTATGGCGAACTTTTAATCTAAACAAAACCCAAAGTCTAAACGATGCCCTAAGGGCTGTATATATGGAGGAAGAGGGGGGAATTTCGTGGCCCTTGGTGGAGGGGTCCGAAATCAACCCTATCTCTTGTTTCCCCACACATACGGACTCTAAAAATAGCCTATACTTATGTATTTCGAAATTACATGGGCCTGGCCCAATAATAAGGTGACGCAGCACCTAAAATAGCCTCGGGACGAAATTTATGAAGTGGCATCTTGTATATTTCGTCCAAGGCTTCATGCACCCATTATGGTGGCTTCAAAGTCCTGAAATCATCACTTGTAACTCCGTTCTTGTTCCCCTTGCGCATGCCATCATCTCCATGCTTGTTCTTGCTCCAATGTTCATCCTTCTCCAAGCTAGGCCCTTCATTTGTAAGCAAAACAAATGTATCCAATTTAGGCAGCATCATATTCTCATGAACATTAGAATCATTACCAAGAAATGAAAGTACCTGGTAATTTAGTTGGCGTGCATGAGCTCTAGTAATTGGTCCAGTATGTATAGCAGCAGGGGTTGTGGGTGTAACAATTGTATTGATGTCCTCATCAGTCATCTAGTGGTTGACCAGTCTCGCGCTATATCATGACAGTCAGTTTTTGGCTTTCTCTACTGAGGTGCTCATCCTGATGAACTAGGGCACAATTGCAGTAGTTCTCCCGGTGCCACCTTAGCCGATAGAGCAGAACGTAAGGTAGCAAAACATGGGAGCCGGGCAAACCCAACATTTGACCAAAGACATGATTCGGAGCTGATGCATATAAGGCCAAACTCACGATGCCGAACACTCCCTAAGGCATTCGGACTTTTTGACATATACTGGGCTGAGTAACGCCCTCGATAATGAGCCCTGAGTTTCCAGGTGCATGCATTAGTCTGGCGTGATGAAATACCAAGAAAGCCAGTATCCCTCCCGGTTGTGTTAATTGTCCGGAGGGTATGAAGCAACAAGAGACATTTAAAAAGGTTTACGCAGGGTCTTAATCTAAAAAGAAACCTTTAAGCGGGGCCCTGCTGCATGTTTGCGCCTTTGTATCCGTTGTGCCGTATCCTGGAAGGGTGTAGCACGATGATCATCTGTAAAAAAGGAAAAATCCAGGTGAAAGACTTCGTGCGAAGAGTTGGTTAATCTGACCGAACCATGAAAATGCAATCTGTTATTGTATTAATAGGGTCAAGCCAAACTATGGGCTTCTTCTTTTTTGCAAGCAGCCCCTAGCGCCACCTATGGGGGTATATCTATCAACCCAAGCTCTGGTTTATCTGGGCTGTTACATCTGGTGGAGCGTCGGACTCATCTAACCGTGTCCGTGGTCTTGACAACCGACCGTTTATTCTGGTTGGAGGGGCCGCTCAGTGTTCGGCTGCTAGAGCCGCCACATATTCTTCCGCTCGTAAGGAACGCTCTGTATTTCCGCTAACTGTGATGACGCCACGTGGACCGGGCATCTTAAGTTTAAGACAGGCATAGTGCGGTACTACATTAAAATGGGCAAAGGCCGTTCTCCCGAGTAGTGCATGATAGCCGCTTCGGAATGGAGCGAAGTTGAAGATTAGTTCTTCGCTTCAGAAGTTGTCGGGAGAACCGAATAAAATCTCTAGTACTAGAGAGCCCGTGCAGCAGGCCTCGATGCCTGGTATTACTCCTTTAAAGGTAGTATTGCTTTGGCTGATTAATGATGAGTCTATCCCCATTTTGCGGACAGTGTCCTGATATATCAGGTTGAGACTACTGCCGCCGTCCATAAGGACTAGGGTGAGATGGTATCCATCAATTATTGGGTCAAGCACTAAGGCAACCATTCCTCTGTGTCGGATAATAGTCGGATGATCCCTGCGATCAAAGGTGATCGGACAGGCCGACCAGGGATTGAACTTGGGGGCGACGGGCTCTACAGAATATACGTCTCGGAGTGTGCGTTGGCACCTTCTCTTTGGTATGTGAGTTGCATAAATCATATTCACTGTTTTGACTTCTGGTGGGAATTTTTCTGTCCCCCAGTGTTCGACTGGCGAGGCTCATCCTCGTCTTCACTTGGCATCTCCCTCCCTTTGTGTTCGGCAATTAGCTTGCCGGCCTGCTTGAAAACCCAACACTCTCTATGGGTGTGATTTGTAGGTTTGTCGGGAGTGCCATGAATCTGACATAATTCGTCTACAATCTTATTTAGGCTGGACGGTCCATCTCTGCTACCTTTAAATGGCTTTTCCCGTTGACCGGAGCGAGAGCCCCTGAATCCGGCATTGACCTCGTGTTATATGGGCTGTCTTCATTGTTTCGACGCTTGTTTTTATTGCATCGTGGCTTCCTGTTGCCATCCCTGACTTCGGATGTGCTTGGGTCGCTGATGCCGCTACGGGCCAGCCAACTGTCCTCGCCCACGCAAAAGTGGGTCATAAGGCTTGTTAAGGCTGCCATTGTCCTTGGCTTTTCCTGGCCGAGGTGTCTGGCAAGCCATTCATCCCGGACACTGTGCTTAAAAGCTGCTAAGGCTTCGGCGTTCGGGCAGTCGACAATTTGATTATTCTTAGTGAGAAATCTGTTCCATAGCTTATGGGCTGACTCTCCGGGTTGTTGGATTATATGACTTAAATCGTCTGCATCCGGAGGTCGGACATAGGTCCCTTGAAAATTGGCCCTGAAAGCGTCCTCAAGTTCCTCCCAACTTCCAATTGAGTTTTTGGGAAGGCTTTTCAATCAGTGCCGAGCTGGTCCTTTCAATTTGAGGGACAGGTATTTTATGGCATGGAGATCATCTCTGCGAGCCATATGGATGTGAAGGATAAAATCCTCAATCCAGACCCCAGGGTCTGTTGTTCCGCCGTATGCCTCTATATTCACGGGTTTAAATCCCTCTGGAAATTCATGATCCAGCACCTCATCGGTGAAGCACAGGGGGTGTGGCACCCCCGTATTTGGATGTGTCATGGCATGCTGTCGACGGTTGTTGTGTTCGGTGTTGATTCTGAGCTGGTATGCGATCAATATGATCGTTTTGATGGCTGTGATCCTGTGCCAGAGCACGCTTCCTAGATCCATAGATGGACCTGGCCATACCGGATTTTTTGTCCAGGAGCTCACATAAATCGTGTGCTGACTCATGTGCGGGATCATTAGCCATCCTGTCGCGGCCACGGGGTGGTCGGTCTGGCTGATCGGCCGTATTATTTTTTGGCGGAATGGGCTCGATGGCCTCGTCGTCGAATTCGGGCAGCAGCTTGCGCTTTGGATAGCTCTTTGTGTGGCGATCGCCACAGATTTTTTCTTCAGTGTCAAGCACTTTGTTCCATCTGCGGTTGAGCGTATCCTGCGCGACTTTAAGCGTTTGCTTTTGCTTCTTCAAGCTCCTCGCGATGGCAATAAGCCTTCTCTGGAGGTTCTCTTTCTGCAAGTGTTTTTCCGGGATGATGAGTGCATCGTCATCCGGACTGTTCTCCTCTTCGGAGATAGGTTGGTGAATTTTACCCTCGGGATCGTCGTCATCTGACGTCGGCTCCGGACTATGTTCATCGTCCCCTGGCTCATCTTGCTCCATCGCTGGGTCCATGGGGTCGTCATTTCCTTTGGAGTCAACTGGGGTATTATTCTTTCTTGCGCCGTTGTCGTTGTTTTTACTATGGCGGGATTTAGAGCGGTGCCTACGTCGTCGCTTTGGTGGCTTATCGAGGGGATTATCCTTCGTTGCATCATCACCATCGCCTTCTTTT